>NC_046156.1:87849276-87946388 GCF_011064425.1 Rattus rattus
GGGTCCCGTTAAGACTTAATTTCAGTGAACTAGACTGTTGGGGGAGGGAGCGGCAATGGGGAGGTGGGGAGGAACACCCATAAGGAAGGGGAGGGGTATGGGGATTAGTTGCCGAAACCGGAAAGAATAACACCTTCAAAAATGTATATAAAAGAAATATTCAAGTTAATAAAAAAAAAAAGAGTGTGTGTGTGTATAAAATTATTTTTTAAAAACCCTCAGTCTTTCCCTTTCCTTTTAAAATAACTAACCACGCAGCTTCGTTACTTTTCAGTTGAGATCTTTTCTATCTTTGTTTTGTTTTGTTTGAGATAGGGTCACATGCTATTGAATCTGGCCTTGAAATCACTATACAACTGAGAATGGCCTTGAACTTCTGAACTCCCTACCTCTACATCCAGATTGTCAGGACTGTGAGCATCTACCACGGTGCCTAGTTTTATTTGGTTCTGGGCATCAATCCAGGGCTTCATGCAAGCATGCTACCAACTATGCTATACTCCCCGGCACAGTTGTTCTGTTTTTACTACAGATTAGGACCTTGTAAAGCACAATCTATTTATAGCAATTTTTGTCTTTTATCTCTTTTTAAATCTTAATTATGTTTGTATAAGTTTGATATTGGTGTACTAAGCAATTGTTTAAATGTTTTTTTTTTCTTGCGTGCTCTCTCATGTACAATGACTGGTATGGCCTGGGGAGAAGTTTACATGAGGGAACATAGAAGCATTTTTTTTCTAATGAGCAACAGCTATGTGAATGAACTTGAAAATGGATACACATTTAGACAATACTTGTGATAACCTCAGAGTTCAAAAGACTGTAACCTCCTGAGGCTTGAGTTAGAACTCCTTAACTAAGCTTCTTGATCAACAGAAGCTGTGATATAATACTTTAAGAGTCTATAAGCTACTGCAGCAATAATGTCTAGTACACACTACAAGAAGAAGGTCTTAAACTAGAGGGTAGCTGAAACAGGCCCAAGAAGCCAATGGGAACTTCTGACCAGCAGAATAACACATTCATAGGTTCCGGGAATTGGGATATGATTATCTTTACAGAAACCATTAATCTGCCTACAACAGACATGTTCCTAAAATAATGTTGCTTAAAGTAATTTCAAGGAAAACTATCAATTTCTGCCAAGTCTACGTTTGATTGTACACTTTGTTCTCCATTTGTGTTTATGCAAGTTTAATGACTGTTCTGCCATCTTCATTCTGCTACTAAGCCTACCCAATCAATCCTTCTCTTTCAGATATAATTTTCATCTCTAGAACTTCTATTAGATATATAATATATATGCACAAGATATTTATACACATTAGATATAGACATGTTACATATAAAAGTTCACTTCCTTCATTGAGATAGCCTATATTTTCCTTCATTACAATAATATGTTCCTTCACATATGGGGCAAAATTATAACTGCCTTAATTTTTTGCCCATTTATGCTAATACCTTGGATGAGACAATAATTAACTTCAAAGTAAGTCTTTTACATAGAAATGAGTCATATAAAGCCAATGTACAGAATATAACTATTATGTTGTAGAGGTTGTGAATTTTCTTATATTTTTCAGGAATGATGAATCTTCCCAAAGCAGATAATTAATGTGGTTGCCTCAGAACTAAAATTCTGTCTTAAATGGGAGAATAAATCTTGCTTCATTCATGTATCCTCTCCAGTAAGCTGCTCTGAGTCTGCCTCATGCACAGGTGGTTAAGCCTAATACAGATTTGTGCAGAATTTAACCACAGAAAAGCTGTCTGGTTCTCCTTTCAGGACGCTGTACATTCCCACTCTACCCCACTCTTACAATGACTATGGAAGTACTGAGCTCTGTCCTTGGTTCTTAGGCTAGAAAGACTTTGGAGTTTCTTAGTAGCTTTGCCTGCTTTGCACAGAGCATATGGAGCTTGAGCTCAGGGTAGAATTTTCTTTTGCTTTTCACATCTGTTGGCCCTCTTCAGTATATGTATGCTTTGAGCCATTTCCCAAAATCCTTCTCTAAAAAGCTGTTTTTATATTTATTCTATACTTCAGTGTTATCTGTAAGATTCATGGGTATAATTATTTTTGGCATTTGCTATTATTATTTATTTGTAAGGTTTTTTTTAATGATTAAAGCTTATTTTAAAAGTAAAAAATAAAAATTTAATGAGTAATATTCTAATTAGCCAGCTCCAACATTAACAATGGTATTTATTTAATGAAAATAGTAATTACTACTCACCTATTAAAAACAATGACTTCATGAAATTCTTACACAAATGGATGGAACTAGAAAATATCATCCTGAGTGAGGTAACCCAGTCACAAAAGAACAGACATGGTATGCACTCACTGATAAGTGGATATTAGTTCAAAAGCTCAGAATACCCAAGAAACAATTCACAGACTACATGAAGCTCAAGAAGAGGGAAGACCAAAGTGTGGATGTTTTAGTCCTTAACAAAATACTCATGAGAGGAAATACAGGGACAAGGGGTGGAGCAAGGACTGAAGGAAAGGTCATCCATAGACTGCCCCACCTGGGGATCCATCCCATATGCAGCCACCAAACCCAGACACCATGGTGGATGCCAAGAAGTGCATGCTGACAGGAGCCTGATATAGCTGTCTCCTGAGAGGTTCTGCCTAAGCCTTACTGATACAGATGAGGATGCTTGCAGCTAACCATTGAACTGAGCACAGGGTCCCCAATGGAGGAGGAGTTAGAGAAAGGACTGAAGGAGCTGAAGGGGTTTTCAACTCCATAGGAAGAACAACAATATCAACCAACCAGATCCCCCAGAGCTCCCAAGGACTAAATCACCAACCAAAGAGTACACATGGAGGGACCCATGGCTCCAGCTGCATATGTAGTAGAGGATGGCCTTGATGGACATCAATAGGAGAAGAAGCCCTTGGTCCTGTGAAGGCTTGATGCCCCAGGGTAGGGGAATGCCAGGGTGTTGAAGTGGGAGTTGGTGGGTGGGAGTGGGAACATGTTCATAGAAACAGGGGGAGGGGAGAGAGGGGAAAGGGGATAACATTTGAAATGTAAGTACATAAAATATCCAAGAAAAAAGAAAATAGTAATTACTATTAGCAATCAAGAAATATTACCCATAAACTGCTCGATAAATCATAAGATACCAGATGACTGTTATACAATATTTACTGAAGATTTTCTAAGGTAAAGTAACCACTAGAGAACCCAAAGATCAGATACAAAGTTAGCATCAGGTACAATCTTTATATAAAAACAGTCAATGGGAGCTGGAGAGATGACTCCGAGGTTAAGAGCACTGGCTCCGAGAAGCCAGTTCAATTCCCAGCACCCATATGGCAGATCACAGCTGTCTCTAACCCCAGTTCTAAGGGATCCTACACCCTTGTACAGACATATATGCAGGCAAAACACCAACGCACATGAAATAAAAATAAATTAAAAAAAACTACGCGTGATTAGTGTGTTCTGCTTCCCTTTTATGTTCCTAAGGCCAGTAGATGGGATAGTATGTTTGTCTCCTTAATTTTTGAATTGATATTAAGTATGAATTCTTATTTTGTTAGGATTGGAGTAAAAAGGGTGGGTTAAAGGACAGATTACTTGAAACAGAAAGTCGTTCTTTTCCTTCTTTATCCCCAGATGTGTTTACTCTATAAATAGTAGTCGTAAAAATAAACTATAAGCATTAATCAGTGTTATAGTTAATTACTACAAGTTTGCCTTATATTTTTGGCAATGGTTGCTTGGTTCTGACGAAGGCTAAAACTGTTTTGAAGAGTGTGACTAATGATCTTTGCTAAGCATGGAGGAAGGGTGCTTTTTGATGTGTATGTGTGTTTGTGATCTGTTACTATTTTTGACCTCAAATCTTAGGTTCCCTGCCTTTGCTGAGAGGGTCATCCAGCAGTTTAAATTACAGTACTGCTAAGACATAATTTTTGAAGATACTAATTACATATCAAATTACACATTTAATTAAGACATTACTCATTTTGCTCTAACTAGGCATATAGTAAGGTCAAACATGCACGGAAAACTAGATAATAATGAAACCTAGTTTTAAGTATCTTCTTCTCAAGGCCTCATTTATGTCACTTCTTGTTAACAGACGTGTTCACTGTACACTATTTCTTTACCCACATTTATCACATTGATAAAATGAGCAGTCTCTTCCCAAGCAAAGCCAGTTCTGCTAACGAAGCAGGTAAAGAAAACAGTGTCCCATGGCAACATCCAACCATTTCGACGCAGCTCCTACTTAGCAGTGCTGTCAAGGTGACAGCTTCACTGTATGAAAACTTGTTTTAAACAACCTAGCACCCAACCTTTAATCACAGAAAAAAAAAAAAAAAAAAAAGGAGGAGAGGGAGGAAGAAGGGGGAAGGAGGAGGGGGGAACAGCAACAGCAGCAGGCGGCAGGTGAACCTCTGTGAGTTCGAGGTCAGAGTGATCTATACCGAGTTCTAGGTCAGTAAGGTCTACATTGCTTAGGGAGACCTCTCTGAAGCAAAACAAAATAACCCCCCCACCCCGTTTCTCAAATCAAGGAATTGTCACCCTAGAAAGCACTCTCACCCCTATTTGAAGTTAAAGGGATTATTTCTCATCAGAAGTTCCACCAAGATGGCAGTTATGGCCACCAGCACCGGCTGCTGCAGAGAAGGGCTATATATTCAAGGATACCCAGACACCAAGTCGCCCCAAACAGTCAGCAGCCTGCACCTTGAGCCATGGCTCAGGATTCTAGTCCTTGTCTCCCACCAGCAAACCCTCTTAGATGAGGACCTCAGGCTTCTAAATCCTCCTCACCCCATCCTGCTCAGCTCACCCTCTCTCGTGGTGTCCTCCATTTCTCCTTGCCAAATACCCTCAAACCATCTCCTCACACCCTATATCTTGATCTCTTCACCCAATGATTCCCAAATCCTTCAGCTCCTGTCCCCACTTCTCACGTCCCCTATTCTCTTCTTGTCCGTTTCTCCTCACCCCATTCCACTTCACAGCTACTTTCCTCACCCTCATTTCTCCTCACCCTCATTTCTCCTTACCCCATTTCTCCTCACACCCACTTCTCCTCATCCCCATTTCTCCTCACACCCACTTCTCCTCACCCCCATTTCTCCTCACACCCACTTTTCCTTACTCCGTTTCTCTTCACTCATTTCTCCTCAACCCCGTTTCTCTGCGCCTCCCGCCGGGTGTTGCCCCCACAACTTGCGAGGCGCAGTCCCCTCGCCTCTCCTAGCGAGCGCGGCTGGGACACTCACGCGAAGAAGGGGTCGTCCTCAAAGCTGCTGCTCAACATCCGGAACATCGTGGTTCTGAGGCGGGCGGCGGCCGCGGGTGGAATGGGCACAGCTCGCCGCGCCGCACCAGCCTGCTTCCCACTAGATTCCCGCGTCTGCTCGCGGCAATAGCCGCGCCCTCAACTAGGGCGGGGCTTGACGCATAGCTGCTTGCCCATTGGCCATAGCTCTATGACGTCACGAAGGTGCGGCAGGAGAAGGGGGAAGGGCAAGCGTGGCCGCTATGGCAACCGGGGTAAACACACTGGAGGCTAGAAGTTTGTCTGAAGGCCCCTGTCAGCGAGGCTCCAGGGAGACAATTTGATCTCAGAGCTATGGGAACCAAAACATTACACTAGTTCTGAAAGACCTTGGCCAAATCGCCCTTAATCCCAACAATTCTCTGGTAGCTGGTCAAATAATGAAAAAAAAAAAAAAGGTTTTGCGAACAATTAACAAATGCTGTATTCATTTCTTGAAGGAAACAAGATGCAGTCTATGAGATTTCGAAAACAAAACAAATACAGTTTTCTGTGATTCTAAAATTCAAATACACAAAGCAGTGTCTCCCAATACACACATAACATCTAGACATAGGCTCAAATACACAAAAGAAAGAAAGAGAAAAAAAAAAGCAAAATGAAACTGCTCCATTTCAAGGATTAGATCAAATCTTTAACACCTTCCCAACAACGTTCTTAACAACCAGAATTTGAGCACAAAATTTAAAGCAAGCAGCCATATCTAAGTAAAATTCTATTTCTATTATTTCCATCACGGTATAAAAGAACCTATTTATAGTAAGGAAGCCGGTTTTCATCTTAAAGCCAATGCAGGACCTTAATGATAAGCCCAAACATTTTAAGTAGTATCGGTAAGATTGGGGTGTGCTGTGGTGGGGGAAGGGACAACATGAAAGGTTTTATTCAATTATTGAGGTTCAAAAGGACTATACAGGCCCTTCTAAGAGCTGGGGACAAAGAGAAAGAAAAAGAAGGAAAATGACAAGGAAAGAAGCAGCATCTTGCACACACACCCTCAATTCACTTGTCCCTGCATTCTCCAGGGAGTTCCCTTAGGGAGGTGGGGGGTATCCATGTTCCTTGGGGCCCTGTGGGAGACATGACATGCTGCCTGCTGCTGGGAAGAGGTGACCAGGACCTGATTTGGAAGTGGCAAAATTACTCAGGGTTATTTTTGGGAGCTGGAAATGTAATCCTTTGAGCCCCTCCCCCTCCGTTCCCCCATTTCACCAGGTTTCTCTGGTAGTCCTGCTCCCCTGAGAGGATTGACTTGAGGCAGGGCCAACTTCACAATCTAAAATGACACGGCCCTTCCAGGAAATAAATAGGCTATTTTAATCTTCCTCTGGCCTCAGCACAATGCTCAGAGAGCATACATGAGTCAGAGGACTTGCAAACTAATTCCATGGCAAAACTGTCTGTACAACACCTGAAATTAGTTTCTGTTTGACACAACGCTTAAAGAGATTATATTAGGAAAAACATGACATGCGGTAGCATGACAAACAATGCTATTAAAACGTTTGCTTTGAGGCAAAATAAGGAAAATTGTGAGGAAAAAGTTCCATTTTGTTGCAGGGAACTTTCCTCAGAACCTCACTGTTAAAAACCAAGATGAAACATTTAGTCCAAAGACAGTGTGGTAGGGGGTCACCCAGAGCATACAAAAGCAATGTAGGCACCCTGTGTAAATGCCCCTTTAATAGGTATAGAGGGGCATAAAAGGGTAGAAGAAAAAGAGTCGGAACTAAAAAGCCCATGACACCAATTTTAAATGGAAAGAAAAGAAGAGGTGCGGTCAGGAGAGGATGAACACCCCACTAAGGAAGCATTAGAAGGGGTGTGGTCAGGAGGGGATGAACATCCCACTAAGGAAGCATTAGAGGTGTAGAGCAGGCTAAGAGGAGAGAGCCTTGGCACTGGCTGGAAATACAATTACAATAATTTATTTGTGGAGCCCGCCTGTCATTCATAGTGTGTCAGGGCAGGTTAGGAATGAAGAGGTAGTTACGTGCTCACTGAAAACTTGAGAAGAGGGAAGGGACTTTGCAGTTATGAATAGGGGAGACCATGTAGTCTTCACCGAGAAAGTGAACTTGAGCAAAAGGTTAGAGGAAGGAAATAGATGTCTTCTTGAACTTTCTGGGCCAGCACAAAGGCACCTGAAATCTGCATTGTGTAGTTCTATTCACATCACTTGAAACCCACCTTCAGATAGTAAAACCGTAAGCTTTATTTATTAGGATAATAGTTCACACATATTTCTTCTCATGTTCCAAACATTGCCCTAAGTGCTTCCAAATACACGCTCTCAGTTAAACCTTCCCACCCAACGTGTGCTAAGATGTTTATCCTTTATTATACACAAAAACACTGATGCCTAGAGAACCAATGGTTCACTTTGAACTGAGATTGGTCGAGCAGGCTTACATTATCTTCACCATCCTACTTCGCCTCCCTGTGACATTTAAAAGGATCACTACTAGTACATTTGTGTGGTAAATTACATATCTACACGTGTGGTCTCTAGCCATGTTATTGCTTGTGTTTCCTGGAAAAACACTGACCAAGGCAAGGAAAGACTTCCAGAGACAACGCATGAAATACAAGCCAATTCTCTACTAATAACACAATAGTTCAAAAGGTCAGTGAAATGTATACCCATTAACTCACTGGTTACCTAAGAAGGATCGATTTCATCTCAGACACAGTTTTAGCTATTTAGGATACAAAATTCTCTGGCCTAATGGATATACCTATTGGACATATGTTAGCTCACATGTCAAACATTCTACAACTCCGCAGTTGTACCTTATAAATTTCAATATATTTCTATTATCTCAAGTGCCCTAGAAAGAAGAAATCAATAGACTTTTGAATGCTGGAATTATACTTTATTATAGTTCTCCAGACTCCTGAGTCTTAAACTGTTATAAACATCTTCATTACTGTGGATTTCAGTGCCCCCAAGGACTTTGTGCCCTTACCTCATTATAGGTTTTATATCTACAGTAAACAGATATTGCCCTGGTGAGTTTTACTGTCAACTTGATACAACCCAGAGTCACTTGGGAAAAGGGAACCTGAGCTGAAGTGTCAGTTCATTCAAGTTGGTCTGTGACCAGGTCTTGGAAGAATGGTTTTATTTGATGATAGATATAAGATGGCCTAGCCCACTGTGGGCAGCACCACCCCTAAGTATCTGAGCCTGGGCTATATACGAGAGCAAGTGAAAAAGCAAGCTAGAAAGTAAGCCAGCAAGCAGCACTCCTCCGTGGCCTTACTTCAGTTCCTGCCTCCAGGGTCCTGCCTTGAGCACCTTCCCTGACTTCCCCAGGGGCCACCTGTTACCTGACGGTATAAACTGAAACAAACCCCATTCCACAAACAGCTGTTGACCATGGTGCTCATCACAGAAACAGAATGAAATTAGAACAGGTGTGTTCTGAGGATGAGATACAATCTGTCATGTGGCGACCCCAGAGAATTTCCTCAAGCTACTTCCTAGCCAAGCCGCTCAGAGTAGGTAGTATTCTGAGATTTGTTTCTTTCTTGAACCATCCCTGTTGGATCACATAGTGGCAATTCAGTCTTTCTCAGTGTGTATAAAGTTATCTACCTCTCATCAAAAAGAGTTTGGGATTATTCCTCAATTTGGCTTTTCAAAACAAGGCTAGGCTTGTATGTTTTAAAAATCAGCATTCTGTCATTCTCAGGTTCTCATTGAGATTCTGAAAACCTTTTTCTCAAGGCAATTCAGGAAGTGAAGTACTTTCCTGTTGATTTGGCACATTAAAGTTTGTTAATGGTTTGTGTTTGTAGATGTAAACTGAAGTTTCCAGGAACAAAGGACAAAAGCTATCCACGTTCAGGATTCTACACGATCAAACGGTTGATTAAACTTTGTGACAAAACTGTTGCAGAGAGCCAAGTTATCTTGGGTTCTTTTTAATCCCTTTAATAACCATTTACTGCCCAGTTCTGTTTTCTTTTGATTATCAAGACTTTTAAATGAATTTTTTGATCAGCTTCCATCAATCCAATAGCCAAGAATGCCATCTGATAGCATCTGAAAACCACAGCAAAATGTTCTCAGCTTGGCTGCAACTTGTTTACTTATGGTAAATGCCTTGATTCGTGACTTTTTCTGTACTTAACGAAATCTCCTTCAATGGTTTTCATAGTGGCACGTCTCAATCATGGCAACCTGAATCTATTTTACTGTGGCCACTCATGGAAGCTACTTCTTATCTCCTTGGTGGTGAGATCTGTGTTTTGCACTGACACAGTTAAGAAGGAACACTTTAAACTAAAAAAGAGAATAGAATCGTGGAACCTAAAAAGATGGAAAAGTAGAAAAATCGCTTCAGAAAATAGCGCTAAGGTCATCTGTTCTTAGGAGTTGTTTTAATTCGGGCTGTCTAAAGGGCTATTTGGAGAGTTATTTCTAAGTCCTTGATGCAGTTGGAGAGAATCCAAATTAGGGACCTCATTGGCAAGACAACCAAGGGAATCTACTGAAGACTAGCAGGTCCTCACTCTTTTGTAATGTGTTTTGATGCCTTTACTAGTCATGAATATGAGAGAATCTGCTGCCAGGCACTGTAAAGCCATGCAAATCTCAGTGATATATAATATGTACTTACGGTGTGTGTGTGTGTGTGTGTGTGTGTGTGTGTGTAAGTGTGTAGGTGACTCCTCCTCCTTCTCATTTCCCCTTCCCTCCTAATTAGATCACCTACACACATGTATGTGTATCTGGGATCCACATGTGGAAGAACCTGTGGTGTTCATCTTAATGAGTCTAGGTTACTTAATAAAAGCTAGCACCTCCTATAGTCAAGGTGCATTGATTCACAGAGCCCTTCACTGTTTCATAGGGGGAAAACAGGCTGTTTTAGAAAAAGATTTCCTGCAGTAATATTGCTAGGAGTGATAGAGTTGGAACTGGAAGGTTGGTTGTGATGCTGCAGAATCTGAGATTTTAATCAGTGCACTGATATGAGTTAATCAACGCATTGATATGAGTTCTTCTGACCCCTTTTTCTAACAACAACAACAACAACAACAACAACAACAACCAACCAACCAACCAACCAACCAAACAAACAAACCCAAACAAAAGAAACCAAACGAACAAAAAAATTCATTAAGCTGTCACCCTGTCAGTTGGGGGCCGAGTGAAAAATCACAGATCGGACGGAGCAAGTCAAATAATAAACATGAGGGAAGGGAACGACAGAAAACAACAATGGAATTAATAACCAAAACAACAACCACTTTATTGAGTTTCTGCTGTGTGCTGGCCACAGCATCAATGCTCGAAAGGTCGAAATACATAAACACCATTACTATGCCTACTGCAAGAGGGAGCGAAGGGTCAGAGCAGAGAAGCCACGAGTTCAGGTCGCACAGCCTGCTGAGAACCACCACTCCTGCCACCATGCCGTGTGGTCGTGGTGGCCCAGGTGGGGGCCTACAGCTCGCTGCAGGCCGTTGGCTTCCAGACGAAGGGGCGGCGCTGCTGTACAGTGCTCAGATGTCCCCCAGAGATAACATGGACGTTACATGAATTCTCTTAATTCTTAAAACAACTAATTAAAAACAAAGTACCTCTGAGCGGGCCGCAGAGAACGAGCCCGTGGGCTGCGTTCGGCTGCAGGCTGAGAGCTTGGGATCCAGTGACTGAGAGTGTGTTTTCCATGGCAAGAGAGAGACACACGAGCCCCATTACATCTACACGCTGGCTTCTGAACATAACTCTAAACTAGATGTTTGGCCAGCCATGTGTTGGCAGAGTTAGGATGTCCCCTGGCCTCTGGTGTGAAGCCCTAGCCAGTGGACACCAGTCCCAGCCACATCACCAAGGTCCAGACCTTAAAATGTCAGGGTCATAAGGCAGTATTTTGGCAGGACTAAGTTTCACCCGGATCACAAAGGCTTAGATCAAGTTTGTCAGGTTCAAGGCATTCCATTACTTGTAAAATTCATCTAGTAAATTTTAGATCAGATTGAAATTATATCAGCCTAAAATGTTTGCATTTCAAATATTTTTTCTAGGTCACCTTGCAGTATAGTTTTGGCAAAAGAATTCTATTGATGTCAGAATAAAGAATGAACAAAACAGGGGCTGGGGATTTAGCTCAGTGGTAGAGCGCTTACCTAGGAAGCGCAAGGCCCTGGGTTCGGTCCCCAGCTCCGAAAAAAAGAACCAAAAAAAAAAAAAAAAAAAAAGAATGAACAAAACAATTTGCAAATAAAACTGTCTACAGCCAGATTTTACCCTCTTAGTGTTTGCTTGCAGTCATGGAGCTAACACACAGGAGCCATGGGTGTGTGTGTGTGTGTGTGTGTGTGTGTGTGTGTGTGTGTGTGTGTGTGTGTGTGTGTGTGTGTGTGTGTGTGTGTGTGTGTGTGTGTGTGTGTGTGTGTGTGTGTATGTGTGTATGTGTGTGTGTGAGTATGTGTGAGTGTGTGTGTGTATGTGTGTGTGTGAGTATGTGTGAGTGTGTATCTGTGTGTATGTGTGTGTATGTATGTGTATGTGTGTGAGTGTGTGAGTGTATATGTATATGTGTGTGTATGTGTGTGTGTGTGTGTGTATGTGTATGTGTGTATGTGAGTATGTGTATGTGAGTGTGTATGTATGTGTGAGTGTGTGTATGTGTGTATGTATTTGTGTGTGTGTATGTGTGTATATGTGTGAGTGTGTGTGTATGTGTGTGTATATGTGTATGTGTGTGAGTGTGTGTATGTTTGTTTGTGAGTGTGTGTGTGTATGTATACATACATACATAATTTTTGTATAAATTACTAATAGACACTGAATAATGAATGCATAATATGCTTCTCAATCAAATTTCTTTTTGTGAGCCTGGGGATTGAACCCTGGGCCTTACACCTGCTATGCAAGTATTGATCTGTTTCTCCCCCTGAAGACTTTAAAAATCCTTCCTTCTTTTATTTATGTTTTACAATCCTGGAGATTGAAGCTCAGGACTCACGTGTTAGGTCAGGCGTATCATGCATTCATTATTTCTGTGTCTTTTAGTAACTTATACAAAAGTAATTAGGAAAGTCCAGAACAAAATTATCAGAGTTAATCAATCATCATACTGGGCTGTCTTGAAATCGGAGGCAATTTGAAAGTGGGCACTAACCAAACTTTATAGCTTGTATATTGGCATCACTCTAACGTCTTACCTTCCTGCATACACTCTCTCCTTTCCCTGAGCTTTTTCTTCTGACTTAATGAACTTCGTGCTTTATCTAGATTTAGTCTGTGAATTTTGATAACACACCTGAAGGTTCTCTAGAGCGAAGGCTGCTGGGTGCACAGACAGAAAGAAAGCAATAAGGTAGCTGCTGTTAATTTGATGGCGGTGTTGAGATATTGGCCTGTGTCTGAGAACAGACTCATTAAGCGATACTTGCTGACATGATGAAGTGCCACTGAAGATCTCAGAGTGATGTCTGTAATTGCCCAGGTCTTTTTTACATTAGGTATCTTCATGAATTATAACTCTTCAGTGAAGATAAAAAGGCTTCTGCAAGAAATTGCCCCAGCGCTGTACGGGCTGTCAGACTGGAGGGCATCTCAAATGAGATTAATGATGTCAGCACTAATATAAGAAGATTTAGCATAACCAAGATTATGGCTTCTGCAGAAACCTGCCAGCACTCATTTATTTTGAATAAATATTATTTTTAATTAAAGTCCTAGGGTGGGTTATTCCTGAAATAATGAGATCTACAGTGATTTCCTTTGGGAATTAATTTTCTCTCTTAATTCACAGTCATTTTGGTGGTTATGGCTCAGGGAGTCTTACTTGTGACAGTCAGCTTTGTAAGACATGCTGATTTTCCACTAAAGACACTAGATAACCCATTGTTTGTTATAATAAGGTCCTCTCATTTCTAACTGTATTCATCATTTTGTCCAAACATGTTTGCAAGGCACTGCCCATAGATGTCTATGACGAGTCTGCTTTGTACAATACTCATGAGGAAAAATTGCTGTTAAAAGCCAAATGACTGTGAACATAAAATGGGGAATTATCCTATACCTTTATTGGCTTTATTCTTTTCTGAGTATTATGTTAAATATTTTACATATATAAATTCCCATTCACATAGGAACTTGACATAATGGAAAATCTCAGTTGCCTTTTACTAGATCATGAAACAGAGGAACTTAAACAGTGAAGCTGAACTCCCCAGCTCAAGTTCAGAACATGAGTCCAGGCAGCTTCCCGACTAAGAGTTGCCCAAAGCTGTCTCAGCCAGAGTTCTGTTGCTGTGAGGAGACACCACGAGCGCAGCAGCTGTTATGAAAGAAAGCATCTACCTGGGCTTGCTCGCAGTTTCAGAGGTTTAGTCCATTTTCATCGGGGCAGGGAACCTGGTGGCACAGGGGTAGAGGAGGTGCTGTAGAAGAGGCTGAGAGCTCTACATTTGATAGACAGCGGGAGAGAGACCCTGGGCCTGGCGTGGGCCCTTCACATCTCAAAGCTCACCCCCCACGCCCCACCCAGTGTCACACTTCCTCCAAAAGGCCACACCTCCTAATCCTTTCAAATAATGCCACTCTGGTGACCAAGCATCACATCTATGAGCCATTGTGTGTGTGTGTGTGTGTGTGTGTGTGTGTGTGATTCTTTTCCAAACATTTTTCAAATGTCCGTATTCACCAGTACATGATTTAACCAGATTTTCTGTGACTCAGTGGAAGAGGTATTTATTATTGCATTACAAAGCCCAAACATTGCGCTATAAAACAATCACATTATTACATTATTAGCATGATAAATTCCTGGGTAAGGAACTTAGACACATGACCATGCTTGTGTTGGGGCCTCAGCGGGCAGACTATGTGACTGGAGGCATCTTTACTCCAACAGCTCATGGTTGACACAGGTTTAGAGCTAGAAACCCAGGTGAGACTATTACCTAGGTAATGAGTGGATTCTACGGGAGCCTGGCTTTGTCAGATTATGGTGGGTCCAGTAGTTGATCATCTTCTGTAGTTTCTCAAGTGTTGAAAGCTGAGGGTTACAGGAAGGCTAGGCATAAGCATGTGTCTTTCTGAACTAGCTGGCTGTGGGATGCTGTGTCACTTCCCATGTAATCTGCTGGTTGCAAGCAGGTCATAGGGACAGATAAACGTTCAGAGTCACGACAAATCTGCAGACATGTTTCAAAGCTATCACAGATAGTAACAAAGACTTCTATAAACTGCTTCTTGTGGATGGTTGGTGTTGGGGCTTCTAGCTTTCTCTTTGGTTAAATCCACTTTTTGCCCAGCTATTTCCTACTCATACATTAGTTTTGCAGACATATAAGAAGGGGCTGCTCCTGCAGTTGTATCCTGATGTCTAGAGCTCAGATAAGTTGGCCAGGGAATCAGAAAGATTCTCTCTCAAGGTGCAGAGAGCAAGACTGTGTCTCCTATTTCTCTATTGTCATTTGATGACCAACTGCAGGCTAAAACAAAAGAGCAACAGTGAAGCCACACTGGACTTGGGTTTTCATTTGCATGAGAGCCTACATCCATCCGGGTAATTCAATAGTTAGTAACTTAAAACATCTGTTGACAGAGAGCCCTTGCTGGGGACACAGAAAATGTGCAGGGAAGTACACTTAGAAAATGTAGACTTGGAATTGAGCACTCTCTGTTGACTATAAGATGGGTGATAAGTCCCTTTTGGTTTTTCTTTGAAAAGAGAGAAAGGCTAGTTAAGTCACCAAATTATTTAAGCTGTCAAGCTGGACAGAAAGCAGAGATACATCGATGACATTTTGCCTCCTTTTGCCTAGGCCTTCATTCCAGCGATGCATAACTTCATGACAAAGTCATGTTGAAACCTCCAAGGCAGACTTTCTCCACGAGATATATTCAGCTTCAAAGAACTACTCTACCGGGATTGGCCTGGGATAAAGTGCTATAGAGTATGGTGGTTAGCGATTCTCAGGGTTTAAGTGTTATTCACGTTACACGTGAGATGTTTGTGTCTAAGGCCATCGCTGTTATTAATTTCACTGGAAGGAGCTTGTGTCGCATCTGGAATGCTGGGAGAATGATGATGCCATCCAGCACCCTTCCATGACACATTTTTACTCACATGAACAGAAATATAAACAAGTGGATATATTGCATGGCTAAGTTTTTTTTTTGATAAAAATTTGCTTATGATTTGTTGATGTAAAACACAGCTTTTGCTTGAAAGAAAAGATATTATAATGAGCTGAAGATGAACGACAGTCAGGCTACCGTGAATAATGCTCTTTGTCATGTGAGCTTGTACAGTATAGGACCACAGAAAGAAATCAGTGTATCTTGGTGTTCTATTGCTATGAACACCAAGTTCATGTCCAAATAAACTCTTATAAAAGATATCATTTAATTTCAGATTCATGGTTCCAGAGGGTAGTTGATTTTATGACCATCCAGGCAGGAAGCAGATAGGTATGGTGCTGGGGCAGTAGCCTTTGATCTGCAGGCAGCAGGCAGAGAAAGATCAACTCTGGGCCTACTGTAGGCTTTGAAACCTTAAAGCCTACCCACAAGGGCACACCTGCCCCCAAAATGCCACACTTCATTCAACAAGGCCACATCTTCTAATCCTGCAAAACAGTCTGGGGACCATGCATTCAAATCTATGAGCGTGTGGGGCCATATTCAAGATACCACCTGGTCTTTACCAAATGTGTGGGGACATCAGGAAGGCCAAGCAGAGCCGGAGGGAAACCTCTGGAGGATTCCAGATATTACTATAGAGTGTTCTTAGCTTAATCAGTGGAAGGTAGCCTTCGGCTAGGCTTAATGATGCGTTCTACGCTTAACTTTGTGGTTATGAGGTTGTTAGGTTAGATACAGAGTTGGTGGTAAAAGGTTACTAAAAGGCACTGATGCTAGCTCAAGATAAATTTGGCTCTTGATCTGCAATATTTCATCTCCCCATAATCACAGTGCTTTAGTGTTTTTTTTTTTTTTTTTGGTAGGGTCTTCAATATAAATGTGGCTTCTTAAAAGATCCTGACTTTTTGAGATTCCACTTTGCAATTATCAGGGAAATTTCTGCTGTGAATGAACTGGAGTGCTGTATTTCCACTGTGGTTTGGATGTTAAATATTCCCCACTCTCACGTGTTGAAGGTGTGGTCCCCAATGTAATTGCAAAGGCAGGACTTTTAGGAAGTGATTGGCTCATGAAAGCTCTAACCTAAGTCCTTTGTTTAATTCACAAATGGTTTCACAATCTGATGGCCTTTGTGGAGGATGGAGGAAACAGAGATAGGGCACTTGGCTTGAGGAAGTAGGTCAGCGGAGTCCCTGAAGGCAGACCCTTACGTACCCCCTTTGCCTATTTGAAGGTGAGTCCAGTGAACAACTTGTGCAAGTCGTTCTCTCCCTTGGCCATGTTTCGACAACTCAGGCTGGAGGCTTGATCGCAGTATTCCTACAGCCCAGCCCATGCAATTGTGTCAAGAGAAATGCTAACTGAATACGACATTTCCACTGTACATTATTTTAAAAAGCTATTTCCTTTACACAGAGCCAGCAAATGAGCAGATTTGTTGCTACCTGGAATACTTTCATTAGATCATTTATCTAAAATATATTAATAAGCGTTGAGAACTTTGACGAGCATGTGCAGAGTCTGGTAAGATGGGAGGCAATCATTGAACTTATAAGGTTCATTTTAGAACTGAAACCTACTATTTCACTCCTATTAATCTATACTGTCTTTGTTATTACAAAAAAGACAGAAATTTTTGTCTCAGATTGTGGCAACTCCAAGATGGTTTTTCAAGTAAAAAAAAAAAAACATATTTTCATATTAATCCTCTTCAAAGATCTCATGTGAAATATTCTCCCAAGGGAATTAGGAATTAGCTGAACAATGTTTCTTAGAAATTATTCCACAGTTTCTGTAATATAAAAATACTGATGGCTGTGGTGAACAATAACACATTTTCCAGTCACTGGTCACCTCCTCGTTGTCAACTGTAAAAGTATGCTGGACGTTTCTGCCTAGTGCCTCTGCAGAAGTGGCCACAGGATGTAGGAGAGACAAGCTCAGGCACAGAGAGCAGATGCTAAGGTGAACGCAGGTTTCTCCTTGAAGGGTCAAGTGCTTGGTAGAGAGCTATTAGGTGACACAGGGCTCATGGTCTGTGGCACATTTATAAAACATGTTTTTATGAGGAGCAGCAAAGCATATTCGCGAGACCGTAAATTAGATGTCCTATTTTTTCACCTCATATGAGTA
Source organism: Rattus rattus (assembly GCF_011064425.1). Lineage (NCBI taxonomy): Eukaryota > Metazoa > Chordata > Mammalia > Rodentia > Muridae > Rattus > Rattus rattus. The sequence goes on from NC_046156.1 coordinate 87,866,858, forward strand.
GACATGCATCACTCAAACACACAGCATTTTGAAAGACAACCATTATCTTTCCAATTTCTTAATTCTTTGTGAGTTTCATACCACGCATCCCAGTCCCACTTGTCTCCCTGTCCCCTTGTACCTACCCTCTGTCCTTGCAACATCCTCCACCCAAACAAAGTACCCCACAAGTATACAAGTATACCCTCTGTCTCTACAGCTTCACTTGCAAATGTTCGTTGCAATGAATTATTCGTTGGTCCGGCTCTAGGCCTATGGCTTCTGTGACACCATCAATACTGGATCCTGACTGGGACTTCTCGCAGTTATCCAGTTGTTGCCCTGTGTCATGGAAAGTCTGCAACTTTGGACTAGCAGGACTGGCCCTTAATGTGATCCAACAGTTAATAGATGATGTAGATTTGGGGTGGGCCAACTCAAACCCCCGTTTCTGGGTCTGGGTGGTGGCTGAGCTGGTTAACCCACCGACTCTCCCTTATCTGCAGCGCCTCCCGGGCAGCACTCCAGACACTCTGCTGCATGGGGCATGGGTGAAAACCATTATTTCCAACTGTTACAAAGTTAACAGTTCGAAGACTTATTATCTTCTCCAGGTCAAGGAGAATTACTTGAACTACAAAAAGTATAAATGATCTATCCATAGAATTTATTAAGAAAACAAAACAAAACCAAACAAGTCCAAAGAAATAAACACCCCCCCCACCCCCGGCTTTAGTATAAATACTCAAGTCACTGCCCTGGTTTTTGGAAAAGATTTATGATTTTTTAAAGATTCCATTTTTCAAAAAATCCACTTTTTAAACATGGCGGTAGACACAGTTGTGGATTTTTCTGAAGACACGAGGACTTGGCAGCTCATTATTGAGGGGCTTCTGAATGTCGGGGTTTCATTCTGTGAGCTTTGAGTACCATGCCCAGGGCGGTAAGAAGAGGGTCAGCTCAGTTCACCTCCGAGAACTGTAGTGGTATCATTTTGCAACTCCACTCAAAGTCCTAAAAATAAAGTGGTACACTTGTTGCATTTAAAGTGTTGTCTTACTACATTGGCGAGCTTCTCTTTTTTGAAAACTGATCTGTCTTTGGAAGGAGAGGCACACATTGGAGGGAAGAGGCAGACCCTGAGTGTTTATAGACACATTATTTGATCCAGCCATAGCATTTGTTAAAAACCCAAACAAAGCAAAAGCAAAGTAACAAACAAAACCACCTTCTCTGCTCTAACTATTCATTTCATTGTGCTGGTATTTGGAAAACATTTGTGCAAAATATGCAATGAAGAGTACACTTGAGTGCAATTCTTGCTACTGCCAGTACATGCTAACCCAGAAGAGAAGGTACCACATATCTTATACTTCATCGGAGCCAGACTCCCATAGGGTTAGAGATTTGTATCCTTGGAGATACAAATCGGAGAAAACAGACTAAATTGATTGTAAAATTAATTTATTTTTTATACTTGTCCCAAAGAGCTTGGGCATTAATTTTATTGTGCTTACTGTGTAAATCTGGTGCCGAGGCTTAAGTCCACAGGCTTTACTCTACCACAGATACTACGATGGTTAATCTAATTGTCAATTTCACTGGATGAAGACATGTCAAGAAAATTACTGAATTGCAACTATGTCTGGGCATATATCCAGGAAGGATTAACTGAGGGAAGACTTCTCTGAACACGACGTTCACCATCCCACAGGCTAAGTGAAGAGAATGGTCTAAAACAGAGTTTCTCTACCTGTGGGTATGACCCCTTTCACAAAGCTGTCTCCAAAAATATTTACATTCCGACTCATAACAGTACCAAAATTACAGTTCTGAAGTAGCAACAAAATCATTTAATGGTTGTGGGGGTCACAGCATGAGGAGCTGTATTAAAGGGTCATGGCATTAGGAAGGTTGAGAACTACTGGACTAAGAGGTGAGTAAGGAGAAAGCCTTGCCAGCACAGCTGTGCACCTCTGCTTCCTGATGACTGTCCTAAGAGCTGCTCTGCTCTGCTGTCATGATGGACTGGAACCTTCAAAACCATGCGTCAAAGTAAATCCTCCATTCTGTGAATTGTTTTACTCGGGGATTTCATTTCAGCAATAAGAAACTAACATAAATACCCTGTCCCCGACTGAGCAATTTAAATAACCAGACAGCTAACAGATTTGTTTGAAATGGGAAAAATCATAATAAAAACAACAATGTGATCTCCGTGTCAAACATTGGGCCAAATTCTGGGATAAAATGATAGTAAAAATAGTTGTGAAACAAGTCTGGACATTTTATTTGGTTAAAAAAAAACAAAAACCCACTACTAGTTGGAGCAGCTTTGAAAGTCCATCTTCATGGCAAAGGGTTAAGATACCAACTTCAGTGTTTGGTATCTGTATCCCCCCTTATTTCTTGGTGGGGGGGGTTCAATGCAGGGTTTCTCTGTGTGGCCCTGGCTGTCTTGGAGATCACTCTATAGACCAGACTGGCCTCCAACCTAGATTAGGACTAATTTCTCTTTTTGTAGCTCAGTCTTCTCTCCTGCCAGTAGGTGCTAGTTAGCTTGTATTGTTTATATATCTGGGCTTTGCATCTAAGCCCATTGAGGATAGGATCCTCACTGAATCACCTTGTATATGCTCCAAGGCCCCTACAATGTGCCAAGCATAAACTAAGCACTCAAATATATATATATATAATACTAACTTATACATTAGTACTTATGACTATGAAGTTCTAGTCCTCAAATAAGTATACGGTAAGCTGATCACTAGTGGCAGCATGGGCAGCATCCTCATGGTGTTGTCAGGGAAGCAGTAGGTCAGGGAAGGCTGACGGACAAAGCAGAGGTGCCGCTGCTGCCCCGAACACCTCAACGTACAAGGGAGGAAGCATAAGCTGGAGTACAGCTTTTCTAACCGTTATCTGTGCAACTGCTTGTTCTGTATGTTACTAAAATGCCCCCCACGGGGTTTGAGAGATGGCTCGCTGGTTAAGGGCACTGACTGCTCTTACAGAGCACCTGAGCTCAACTCCCAGCACCCACATGGTAGCTCACGAAACACCAATAACACATAAAAAAATGACCTCATGTCAAAATGTTCGCTTGGCCTAAGTAATGTACTTTTCTGTGAACATTTGTATTGTCATTTCCCTTACATCCAAAAAAAGAAAGTCAAGTAAGAAAGTCATTTATGACTGTCTTCCCTTTTCCATGTTAGGACGCTCAAACCAAGTATAGTAGGTAAATGACATGACCCAAAGCACTCTGTCCCTCGTCACCTGGGCCTTCTCAGAACCACTAGGTGACAGGAATGGTGTTCTTGGTCTATTCTTTCTGACAGTGTACCTAGTGTCAGAAATAAAAACCTAATTTGCATTAGCACCTATCATTTGCAACGAAAATGTTTGAAAGCATGTAAGGTCACACGTAAGCCAAGCTATTATCATTAATCAAGCACCATGAAAACGGTGCCTCTGTTTTACAGGCTTACTCTGTTGTGAAATTAGAGATGGCAAGGGAGCATCACCAAGCTGGAGCCTGGCAGCGTGTTTGATGATGTCCTATGAAGTCTCCTCATTAAGTCGCCTTTGGCTTCTGTGGCCACATTGTGGATTTTAGGAAGAAAACGAAGGGAACAAAATTAACAACATACCAAAATGAAGGGAGGAAGCAGTCACTGAGTTCTTTAGGACCAGGTTTATTTGCTGACTTAAAACAAAGGAAGACAAAGCAAGCTTCACTTTTTTTTTATTTTCCACAAAAGATTTATCTTTAAGATGCAAATTCATTACAATGGAAGCCTCTGTAGTTGCTGTACCTGTCACTAGAAGCACAGGAGGGAGGTGTACTACAAAGTAGATCACAGTCTCCATTGCTGTACGGTGAAAGGAGAGTGGAGACTCCCCATGGCCAACTGATAGCTCATCCTTTCCTAGACATATACTTCCTAACAGCACGAGAACACACTTACCGTTTACAAATTAGAAAAGGAATTAAAAAGCAAAATATTTGAGATTAATCCCTCCTGAAATCATTCATTACTGTGTAGCTGTTTTTCTACATTAACGACTACATGGACCTGCCTTCATACTGGTCATGTTTATTTGTAGAGCCAAGGAAAACAGTCTTTGCTAAGATCAAGAAAATGTCTACATGAAAACAAGCATCTTAAAACAGACCTTCTTTATAGCATTTGAAACTGAGTGTCAGGATCGTCCGGTTTTTATCCTTAACAGAGAACTTCAGTAGCTCTAAAGTGTAAAAAGGTTGGAAAATGGCTTGTGTGCCACGTCCCAGAGAGTTCCCAAGGCTGGGCCCTCAGCCCCAGTCTTCAGAGAGTCAGTGTAAAAGTAAGCAGAGAAAAACGGGAGGAAAAGTGTTTGTACCAGGGGTTGAAATCCCAGTGTATACAGCAAGGCCCCAAGCCTTCTCTCTAGCGTCTGGTGTGGACTGTGGAGATGTCCACGGCTTGCCAACTAGAGAAACATTCTACACATGGCACAGTGGCTTCCTCAGGAGGGGACAGACATTGCCTAAGCAAGTGCTGCCAGAGCTCTTATTTCTCAGAAATTCTTTTTCCACCATGAGTATTGGGTCCTTCACATATGTGTAGCATGGTGTTAATGTCTGGGTAGGAAGTGTCTCCCAAAAGGCTCAATGTTTAAAGCCTGGCCCTGTGCTGGTGGTGTTATTGAGAGGGTTAACGGAGCATGAGGACTGTTACTTCACGAATGGACTAAACCATGAGCTTAGAGCCGAATGAGCTGCCAGCAGGTAGGGGACAGACTAGAACCAGGTGGCTGGAGTATGTCTCTGAAGGGTACACGCTATGGCCTTCGCCCCTTCCTGTCTCTTAGCTTCCCAACAGAGAGTGTCTCTCCTGGGACTTGGCCTTTGCTGTGTTTTTGCCTGCCACAGGCCTACAAGCAGTGGAGCCAGCTGAGCATGGCCTGAAATTGCTCAAAGCATAAGCCGAAATAAAACAAGCCTTTCCCCTAAGTTAGGCCAGGTCTGTCACAGCAGCGCAATGATGACTAATGTACTGGCCACGTGATTTCTACTGGAAAGGACTGGGGTCCAGGTACAGGTTTCAAAAGAACACAATATAAATTGATCTCTAAGCGAAAACTATTCCTTTATTTAATTAACATTTTTCCAGACAAGGCCTCACCGTGTAGTCCCGGTACATGTGCAGTGCAGACTGAAACTGGGATCCCCCACCCTAAGCCTCCAAATAATGACGACTAAAGGACTGAGACCACACGGGACACAGAACACCCAGCCTTCAAGTCTAACACGGCCATTGTGGAGACTTTCCAGAGTACACTTTATGATACCTAAAACCTTAAGGAAGATGAGCTAAGGGGTTCAAAAAGGGTTGCACAACACACAGCAGAACTAAACAATATGGCTCTTGTATATACAATTATACAAGAGTGGGTCAAAAACATGACTTTGTAAGAATCGTAATGAGAAACACTACTGAATATTCATTTATTTCAACACTGATATTTTTATTATTTGCTTTATTAACAGTATAATATGTTCATGCACTCAGCACGTTTATAACAGATTCACTATCCACAATGTTTGATTCAAGTTACCAAATATTTAGTTGAACACGAGGAAGAAATGAGTTTTCTTTTTCATGTAACTGGCTGCTATTTTTGAGAGTGAAAGTTAATGTTGGTCTTTAAAACCTAAGTTTCCAAGCTTCCTGTCAATCCGACCGTAAGTCTACTGCTTAGGCCACAGGACTGCCCATCAGTCGTTCTTGTCGGAGAGCAATCAATCTCTTGAACCACTTTTCCTCAGCTTCAGCTTTTTCAATAAATAACTGCAGTAAAACAAAGGAGAAGGGAAACGTTAGTGTGCATCAGGAGCTCGGAGCTGAAGTGACATGACAGGAGTCACTGTGACAGAACACTCCCAGAGCAACAGTGTGTGCTGCTCAACCCTTGATGCCCCTCCACCGCTTAACACCCAGCCACTGTGAAGCAGGAGCCTCAGGAGTCTAAAGTAAAGGGATAGCAGGACTGGCAACCTCACAGCCTACATCTGCAGGCTCCTTCTGAGAAACATAGTCACGTCACTCCGTAAAGACACAGACTATGATATTAGTGACAGGGTCACAGCTGAAAAACCAGAGCCGCGCTAGCATTAGAACTTTGACTATATAAAACTTTCCCACTTCAGTTATTAAAAAGGAAAACCATTTTCCATTTTTTGACCATTTTTCATAAGTACAGAACAGCTTTGAAAGTCAGGAAACATATTTACCCAACACCAGATTAAAATAAAACCATAAGGCTTGAGGTCAGTTGCCCACTTGTAGCAAAGAGAAGCCATGGACCCTTTTGCAGTGGTCTTCCTAGCGTCAGAAGGACAGGACAACCGCTTGGGGGGACTCAGTGAGCAGGTGCACTAGGCTTAAGGGTCTTACATTTGGATGAGCTAGAGAATTGTCATCTTGGTACTTGATAGCCGTGGGGATGCTGTCAGGGTCTATTTCCTTTCCAGTGCTGGGTGGGTCAGCAGCTACTGATGCTGGTCCTGAGGCTGGAGTCACATGCTTTACCTCACTCGGCTCTACCGACTGAAAATGCAACCAGAGTAATCTGAGCATAACAACGTTTAGAAATGAGGCTTCATAACGTCTAATCTTGAACAGTAATAGCTCTGCTTGGCTCTTCTGAGATGATATTCACATATTCAAATATACACATATTTGGTGTCTAAATTATAAGATCAAAAGTTACATTATACTTCTAACATTAAGTTGGCCTCAGGTATAAAGAAAAATCTAAAAGTCATCTTTAAAACACACATCTATTCTTGTTAGCTATAGTTCACTTACCACACCTCAGCATATCTACACAGCTACACAATGCTATCACGATCTATTTTAGAATGCCTTTATTATTCCGTCCGCCACTCCATATCTATTACCCACTACTTATTATTTCTTCCAACCTCTTGAAGATCTACTCCATGGCTGTCTACTCTAGATATTTTGTGTAAAAGGAACCATGCAGTGAGTGGTTTCCATTTAGCCTGGTATTTTAAGGAGCCATACGTTATAGCACGTCAGCACGTCCTGTGAAGCTGCTAAAGAACCCTTCACTGTGTGGATGTTCACGCTGACCTGCACGTCACCCACCGCTAGACTCGGGGTATCTTCCAAGATTATTTGAAAGTACTTTGAAATAAAAGCTTTAAAAAAGGTACGTGGTATTCTGTAAGAATAAACCAAAATTCTTCCCGCCCCGTCCACCTGCACGCGGCATCTGCCAGACCCATACACAGCACTAAGTGCTGGGACACAAAGACGGATAAATCATGGCTCCTGCCTTGAAGGAACCAGAGGCATGTGCTGACTGAGGTAAACGTCAGTCTCCCCTGACAGAGGAGGTGGTCTGGGGAGTGACTGATTAGCAGCAAGTATATGATATGAATTAGATAAGAATCTGAAGTTAACATGTAATACAGAGTAGAGGAACGGGAGATCAATTCTCCTCTGTAGTCTTTTCAACATCTATGGTCTCTATTTTATTTAATTTCTATTTTCTTTTGACTTATATCTATTTCTTACCCATTTTCTGAATGAAGTTCTAAACAAATATTACTATGGAAAATGTCTAGAGGATGCACAAATTAAGTTTTTCTTAGATTATTTTATTTTCAATTTGGAGACCTATCAATTTAACTGTCTCATTAAATATTGCTTGGTAAGCCCTAGAGACAAGAGGAAAATAAAATAGAAAAGGGGCCTGTGTTTGCTGGGGAGTTTTGTTGTTGACTGAATTAACAGATTATAAACAAGTATGTAACAATAAATACTTAATTATTAGCCACAGTATATACTCACAAGAACTGGATAAGATACGGACATAAAATGATGGGGATTGGAGAGGCGAGTCTAGTTTAGATTGGGTGCCTAGGGACAGCATCTTTTATTTACAAGTAAACTTTAAGACATAGGAAGAGGAAGGGAGTGTTAGCCAGAGAACACTGTGCACAAGCTGAGAGGAGAAGAATCAGGAGGGGGGGAGGGGCTCAGGGAGGGAGGCCAGGGTAGATAATGTGCAGTTAGGCACTGTAGCCCAGGACCTGACTGGCACTTGCTAAGCTGGGCTGCACAACCGCTCAGCACCAGGGCAGGAAACTGACTTCAGGTGGAGGCCAGGACCTGGGAGAACCATGTTTCAGTTCACTCTTGGGCTACTTACAGTCAGATACCTGAAAACTGCTTAACAGACCCGGTCAGCTGCTATAGGTGTTTCGGTAGAAGGGAACATCCTTATGTGCTGCTCAGTAACAGATTAGTCCCTGAGTGTCTGTGTGCTTCTGCAAACATGTCTGTGAGTGCAGACACGTGTGCATGTGTGCATGCCTGCATGGCGCTGTTTCTCAGGCATTCTCTATGCTGATTCTTGATAAAGGGTCTTTTTCTGGCCTGCAGGTCACCGAACAGCCTAGGCTGCTGGCCAGTGGTCACAAGGCCCCACCGGTCTCTGCCTCTCCAGCGCTGAGATTACAAGCCCAGCAGCACTTTTCCATGGGGTTCTGGGGATGGAGCCCCAGTCCTCATGCTCACATGACAAATATTTGATGGACTCAACCATCCCTTCTAGGGCTTAATGCTCAGACTCATTCGTCGTTTTAGCATTTTATTTCATTCAAACTGAATTTGTTTTCACACTAAAGGGAGCTGGTCTGCGTACATAAGAAAGACTTCTACTCTTATAGACAAAATGACCCTGAAGGCTGTGTTTCTGGGAAATCATCAAAGAAAAGCAGACATTCTGACACAGTGAGAGAATTCTGTGCTGCACTGCTTCCAAATGAAGGTATGCTTAGCACGACTAAAGCGAATAACCACTTACATTCATGTGAATCCCAACCTTAATTTTTATATATAAATAAAAGAAATAGTGTTTACATTTTATTTGGCATTTTTTCTTATATTTTGAAGGCAACATCACCACTCCCCCGCCATTCATTTCAAACATTTGTATATCTCTGACTGCGCCTAGAAGGTACAAGGCCCTAGTGATAAAGTTATAATACATATTCATGAAACTAAGTTAAAGGGAAACCCAATATTCTGTGTGAGGGACAGTGGGGCCCATGTCAGTCACCAAGACTGGAGAAGTCACTGCTTGGTAGTCCACGCTGCCTCATAGAGACTGCTTGGCAGGCTCCCAGAGCCTAGGCAGGGATGCTGACCACACGGTGAACTGCCTTGAGAGGGTGTGGAGGGGCTGTGGACTCTCCCTCTGTGTCTCCTCTGAGTGTTCTCCACAGCGTGTGTGTGCCAGCACCTGTTCTAGATCTCTTTCTTGCCTCATTCCCTTGACAGGCCTCTCACTGAACCCGGAGCTAGTCCAGGGGAACCTGGTGACCTGGTTGTACCTCCCCCCAACCCCCCTGTGTGCTGGCATACAAACACATATCTTCACCCTTGCAAGAAAGAGCTCTTGCCTACCAAGCCATTTCTTCAGCCGAACATTAAAAAAAAAGTGTAAACAAACACACAAATTAAAACTATCAAAAGTTAGGATTGGAACATGGAAGTTTAAAATTTTGTGACAGTGGAATCAACAGATGCTTCTCAGCTAAGTGATGGAAAACGTAAGAAAAATTTAGCTCAACTAAAGAAACAGATCTCAGCACCGGACCATAGAACTTCTGCCTTTGTGCAATACTGCCACCTGGTGGTACAATTGGAAAATGACTTTCCTAAGCCTCCAATGAACAGAAATGCCCATGTTGCACAGCCCCCCCCACCCCGCTTCATTCATTAATTATTCACTTTACATTCTGATTGCAGCCCCACCTCTCTTCCCAGTCTTCCCTCACACAGCCCCTCCTTTTACCCCTCCCCTCCTCCTCTGGTACCAACCCATGCTGGCACATCAAGTCACTGCAGGACTGACACATCCTCTCCCACTGAGGCCAGACAAGGCGACCCAGGTAGGGGAACAGGATCCACAGGCAGGCCACACAGTCAGGGGCAGTCCTGGCTCCAGCTGTTGGGGAACCTGTATGAAGATCAAGCTGAACCCCTGCTACATATATTGCACAGGGTTATTTATTCTCCTTTTGAACACTGGGAGATTATAAGCTAGACACATCAGTCTTAGGGTTAAAGGGCTGGTGTCAAGTTTATGTGGGGCAGCATCTTAAAACAAGCTATGTCTTAGCTTTTAAAGACACTGATGTATCAAGGATCTTTCACATTTTCTAACTCCTCGGGTAAGGTTCCAGAGTTAGACAGTTAAATCAGCATGTACTGTAGGATACCCCGTGTGTCTAACGTGCTATTACTGTGAGGCATTTTATACCTGGTGACAGCTCTCTACCTTAACCAGTGGAAGCCACAACTGAAAAGGTGGCTAAGCATGGACAGCCTTTAGAGAAGCAAACTTTAGACTAAGTGCACACAACTGTCTGGAGGACAAAGATCTGGCAGGCTGGGCCCTGGCTGATTTAGTCTTCAGGGGAGTTAATCTGCACTATGCAGTGAGGATAGCCCATCATGTCTTCTCGGGACTTGGATGAAATAGTACTCAGGATAATTTACTTCTCTTTGCTAAGTAATCTCCTCATAAATAATTCATCTTCTTAGGCATCCCGAGTCCTTGCCTTACACTGCAGACACAGACATTTCAGACTAGACAGCGATGTCCCTCGTTTTATCCTCAGTGGAGGGTAAATTTATTCTTGTTAGGCCACCACTGCTCTTCTGATCATTCCGAAGCACAGTTAGTAATGACAGTCATCTTAGCCAGATGGCGAGGACTTTCCTGTGTACTAAGAGGTGAGTACCATCTCCTGAGGCTTTAGCATATTCTCCTGTTGAGAACAACTAATTCTCGCCAGGTAGACTTTCATGAAGGAAAACCTGAGTTAAAAATAAAGGTAAAGAAAATAATACTTAGAACCATATAGGAAAGCATTGTAGAACAAAGCCCAGTCTAGAGACTGTAGAGTAGTATTTCCACAGAAAGAAGTCACTCACTGATTCTAAGAACATCCAAGAAGAATAGAGAATTCAGAACGAAGTTTGGAAAATCAATACAGCTGAGACCAAACCCTTAAACAAATACACTTGTTAAGATAAATGGACTTATCCTATGCAAGAATAGACGTTAAGTAAAATGGATACACCTCCATTTCATAGCTGTGGCTCTCAGGTGTGAGCACTCAAGTTCAAATGGAACAAACACTGCGACACACAGGGGCTACCCAGTCCACACCTGACAAACATCACACGTTCAACTCATTCTTTGGAATATTCTATCTTTAAATGCATTGGGTAATTTAAAAATTTCAGATTTCTATTAACACCAGAAGTTCTATAGGAAACTATGTGACAGTTTTTACATATCAGGTTAGTAAACATGAAACAGATTTTGTTTAAAAGACAGAGAGCCACTTCTACTTTTAGTGAGAATTTAAATTGGTATGATATTTTTAGAGGGTAACTTTTGAAACATTAAATAATGCAAACTTGAACAAGTAGCTTCATCTTATTAAAAACATGCAATATCCAGAGTATAACTACTTATAAATCCGATACAGGAAAAATAAATGACTACCATTAGGATGTTATATAGCCTTACTATATTTGCGCATGTATTAGACTTTAAAATAAACGTAAGCTACAGCTATTACTGCACTGTATCCATGCTACTAAAGGGTGCATGCATTTCCTACAACATCTTTTCCTTCTAAGGAATGCAAAGTCTTAAAAGCAGTCTTCTTGATGAGTGAGAGAATAAGTGAAAAATTCCACAGAAATGAAATGCCATCAAAGTTCCTCTTTACCAAAGCCGACTGAGTGACACACATCTGGGCAAAGACCAGATCCAGTCTTCTATTTGAGCAGTAGCTTTATCAATTAAAGTCCTTAAAAAAATCTATCTAGGAATAGCAATTCAAAAAGTATACACACATACATGTAAAAGAACCTGCATATATTCCTGGAAGGAGCTGTACAGTTACAGAATCATATGTGGTGATATCTTAGTTGTTTTGATAAACTTTAAAATAAAAACGGTATCACAACCATGTTTACAGTGTGTTTTTGTTGACTCATTCTCTCACCAACACGACTGACATTCTCTTCCTCATTCATCTACGTACGGGAGGAAGCAGTCAGACCTACGTAAAATCCATTAATAAAGCACCCCTGTTAGTTGGAACCCAAAGGCTTATTCATAACGTCCACGTGGCCACTTACCTTTTTGACATCTTTACTTGATCTGAATGTCTGCTGAACAAAAGAATCACTTTCAATTGCTTCAATTTCTTTTACTCTTTTTACTTGTTCTCCCAGGGTGGCTTGGTCTAAAAAGAGAACGTAGTGCACTTTAGTACAAGCTTGTTACCAGCACTGCGCCCATGCAAATGGATATACCATGCTAAGCTGTAGTAAGTACTGCTCCCCTTGAATTTCAAAAATAAAATATGCCTAGAAACCAAGGCTCTCACCTAAAGGCTACAGGTCACTGAGAAGGCAGTGCTACTGTGATTTTGGTTAATCGAAGCCCCTTCCCCTCTACTGTAACATTTTATTATGAAAACACACAAAAGGAATGAAAGGACAACAAATCCACCCATAACCATCACGCAGTTTTATATCCATCTCTACTTTGCATTCTCATCTATTTTGGGGTGGAAACCTGGAGTATGGAAAGTAAACAAAAACAAACTCTAGACCACATACTGTTTGGTCAACCTTAACAGATTAAGATGCAACACCAATAATAACAATATTATCATAATTCTGTTGGTCAAGCCCCAGATTACTAGTAATTAGATATACTTTGCATGCTCATGTTTAACTTTCTATAGCAGCTTGTTTGAACAAGATACAAACTAGGATCCACATGACACTTGCTTGGCGGCAGGATTTCTCAGTCTCTCCATCATGCAGCGCCTCCCCCACTTCACTGTCACTGTTTACTGAGCAGCTACTTATTTCATACTTTCCTGCCTTCTGGGTCTGGCTGGCCTTAACCTCATGATGTCACCCAACACAGTCCTCTATCAAACACTGTTTGTGCACATGAGCACGGAGACCTGGCTCCATTCTAGCTTAATTTATTCTGATCGAAAATGTATCATCTGAGGTCTGGAGCGATGGCTCAATGGTTAAGAGCCATGGCTGTTCTGGGAAAGGTCCTGCATTCAGTTGCCAGTGCTCACTGGGCAGCTCGTAACTACCTGTAACATCAGTTTCAGGGAATCTGAGGTGTGCCTCTGGCATGTACCAGTCATGCATGCGGTGCACATACATACATAATACATACATACATACATACATACATACATACATACATACATACATACACTCAGCATACACAGGAAATAAACAAATCTTCAAAACTTATAATTAGTAGCGTTATGCATTTTTTCTTACATTAAATCAGGGATCGCGCTGACCACCTGTCTTGATATTCAGATTGATAAATGGGTCCAAGGTCTGACCATTTCCATTATAAAGTTCATGAATCTTTTGACTGGTGGTTTTAGTACATTAGTGTTTGCTTCTTAAGTCAATTATCTAATGAGAAGCTATAAAATGTAACCTCTCGTATTTATTAGTTATGGTTTTTTCACACAGGGGAGCATTCTCGCATTGGCTGTCAGTGGCTGAAATGCAGCCTGTATTATGGGTTACAGAAATACTTCCTCTCTGAAATTCCCATGTGAGTGCATGTCTTATGGCATGTGTGTGGAGTCCAGGGCACAAGTCCTGGAAATGGCTTCCCTCCTTGCCCTGTGTGGTTTGGAGACTGAACTTGAGTCAGCAGGTTTGTGTGGTAAGCACTTTACCCACCGAGCCACCTCACAGGTCCTGACTTCTCCTCTTTATTTAGTACTTTCGGTCTACAGGTTACCAAAGATGTCAATCATGAGCTCACAATAATATGCAAATAGTTTTAAAGATGCTCCAGTTGTTCAGTTCTGCGTGGCTGGCCTATGTGTGACCCCTAGTAGTGAAGCCCTGGCATGCTCTCCACGTTTATCTTGCATAGCTCCTGCCCCTCAAGTGATGCGATCCACTTCTCCACTCCTTGCAGAAGGGGAAGACAGCAAGCAGACCAATAATCTGGGTATCTGACACCTTCACCACTGAACTGCCACTGCTTTTCAGCCTTTTAAGTGTACAGGGGGAAAAATACTCTAGGAGAGAAAACTTAATATGAATCCATGCTTATTATCATCAATTAAATTAGCAATTATGACTTTAAGTAATTTTATAGTTATGCATCTTTTCATATGCTAGAACATTCAGCATTAACATTATTGAAAGGATTCATTTTCTATTTAGGTATGCATTAGATTAAAAATAAAATGGCAATGATTACTGTAAACCACAAAGGGAATTAATGCATTTGTTAAAAGTGTTTTGACCTTAATATTTATTTTGCTGATTAACTGACCAAACACTATGCTTTAAGTTACTTGAAATAATTCTCTATTTGATTATGCTACTAATTTTATAGGGTTATTCGTTTGCTTCTGTTTATTTTTGATTTTTTACATCTTGCTCTACGACTAACATGTTTTTAAGTTGTGATGTAGTTCTAGGTTAAACTGTAAAACATTACCATTCAGAAACATTGTTTTTCCTACCCCAGACCCTTCATTCTTCCTCAAATCTAGAGATAGTGATTTTTCTTAGGTTTGAACCTAGCTTCCATCGTTTACAAAACTCATATAAGCACTCATTTCTCGTCTTCCTGTATGACACCAGCATCCTGCATTCCTCTTTACTTCAGATGTCTTCACGGCAATTCACCATCCTTAGTGCGTTCTTTACTATGCACAGCTAGGCAGTTATCAACTTCACAGCTTTATGAACATGCGTTCATGAATGCTCAGATGATGGCTGAGTGACTCAAGTCGCGTTCTTTCACAGATAGCATTCTAATAAGAAGCAGGACTCGGGTATCAATTCTCATTTTTTGTGTTTTCTTTTCCACACCTTAGCAGGACAAAAAAATGTTCCATGCTTGTTGAAACTCTCGCCCGACATTGGTACCGATCCATACCAATACCAATCCGGAGCCAATGTACACTCAGCTAAGGCAGCTCGATTTTGGGGATTTAGACTTTATGGCTAATGGCTGGGGCTAGCTCCATAGCTGTAGTAACTAGTTTGATGGCTGGCCTTAGGTAAAGGATCTGCGTGACAGCAGTTCTTGCATTCCAGCAGCCCTGGCCTGAGCACGCAGAGGCTGCCACTGAGACAGACATAAAGAACACAAAAGGAAAAGGTTAAGAAAAACTGATGTTGCCTTAAAAACCTTGCCTCAACTTTTGGCCAATCAGAAATTATACTGTACAGTCCCATGCAAGCACCTGTTTACTCGGGGGAAGATCAGCTCTCCCTGGAAGCCCAGCCTGGCTCTCCGGAAGCTGTGCGGACTCTGGGAAGCAGGAGCAGCTACAGCCCGTGGCCGCGTCTTTGGAAGAACACTTTCCCTGTACAAATGCACACACTGCCAAAGCGGTGCAGAGCAGCGCATGGCTCCCTTTGCTTTAGTATAAAAGGTTCTCTGGATTTTAATTATGTGATATACTGAGCATATAAAATGAGAGATTCTTTGTCTGGCTAATGTATTAATATTAATGCATCCCTTACTAATGTGTAATTTTTAAGGTTCTATGCATAGGAAGAATGCCATAGCAGAGAAAACAACAACAACAAAAAATAGGTAGCAACTTTAATGTCTCCTTGAAAACAGTATTTTTTTAAAACATCCTGGTTAGTTTTGCCAGGATTATTTACTATCGCAAATTCTCAACACGAAGCCCTTATTTCTGACTTAGGGATGACGCCTCCTATGTATCAGCTACCAGATCTCTTGGATTTTTTTCTCTAACTGTCTAACATATTCTCTCATTTGGATTTGCAAAGCACATCATTAGTATTAAATGTCAGAGGTGAACTGGGAAACAGTACTGATCTCTAACGCTTGCAGTGTTTGTAGCTTTAAATTCGGAAATACAACTAGTGCCTAATATAAATAAATGTGGAATCCCAGACCCCGGCCAAAGGGCCAGTGTGCTTATTAAAATAGCATTGTAGAAATTATAAAGGAGAGAAGAAAGATTAGAGAAAACAGAACATTATCTCTGTCCTTTAAGAAAAAATCACCTCGGGACTAACAAGGTGACAGGGCACGGGGGAGAAGCCAGCTTGCCTGCTTTACGGTGTGAAAACAAGCCACACAGCTTTCATCTTGTAACGCTCAACCCAAGCCAGCAACAATGACACTTAAATTAAAAACAGGAAGATGCATGGGAGATGCAAAATTTCTGCTTTATAATAATAGCTTAGCTCTATATTATCTGAAAACAATAACCATAAAATATTTTAAATTGCTCCATATTCAAAATTCTAGTATCAACATCCACGAATATAAGTCTTGGGTCTATAACCTTACAGTTTAGGAGTGAATGTAACATATCACAAACACACATCTTGCTATTCTGAGTGCAGGTTCTTTGTTACGGGCCACCTAAAGAGAGTCTGCATTAATTTAAGACTGAACAATTGTGTTAAATCAGTTACTTTTTTTTGCATCCTTACATGAATGCACAGAATCATCTTATTAACCACAAAGAAAGAAAGGAAAACAAATCATTAGAAGCCTGGCTTCATGGAACAGGCCTGTAATTCTAGCTCCCTGGGAAGATGAGGCAGGAGAATGTGAGTTCAAGGCTTGGTTGGGCTGTGGCGTGAGTGAGAGGCCAGCTTGAGTGATACAGTAAACCGATGACTCAAAGCCGAAAGGAAGACTGGGAAAGCAAGGTCAGTCACTATAGCTCAGGGGCAGAGAAGCAAGCCATTCTGATTGACTGTCAACGCGAAGGACAAAAGTTACTAGGAGAATAACATTAAAGAATGTGTAAAAACCTTAACATGGGGAACAGGAAGGAAACACATTCATTAGCACTTAGTGATTCTACAAGTATATTACTGGTAAATACAATGACTTCCTTGTCAGATGTAATGGGTGAGAGGCACGCATGCATACACACACACACACACACACACACACACACACACACACACACACACACAGTCTCCTAAAAATGAACCAAAAACCCATTTTGAGACAAAAATATCAGTATTAATTAATTTTGTGAAGGTAACTTTGATTTCTTTTTGTGAAAAACAAATGTTATTACTGTTGATTTTATATATAAAAATAAGCTCTCCTATTTGAAATTACTGGCAATTTCAATTTGTAATAGTATTTACAAAGTTTTCTTTCAAAATAACACCAACTTGGGCATCAAACAACAGATTTACACTGTGAAATAGATAAAGTCCAATGCAACTTTAAAATTTCATCTGAAGATACAGAATTTTAGTCTACATTTCAGTATTTGATTGCAAACATCAGTGCGTGTCCACTTGCAGTAAAGGGATGGCAACAGCAGATGGCACTATTGCCCAAGATGTCATAGTGGGATGAGGACAACTGGTGCTTCAAAGAGATCTTTAACACATGCAAAGAGCTCATTGTCAACTGGTTCCTTCCAGTTATTAATATTTTATGAACTTATCTAAAGTTAAAATGCGTTTTATGTTAACAAAAAAATTTGGGTCAGTTGGTCTAGGTTACTGAGTTATTTATGATATTGTTCCAGGAAAATATATTTATATACTAACACTACTGCTACAAATCCATTAATAATACAAAGTATTACCCAATCCAGATTAAATTGACTTGGAGATTAGCCAAGAATACAAAATATCCACAAACATCCAGTTTTAAATAACGCAATCAACCTCTGTACTGTAAAGCATTTCCAAGTGCTTTACAAGGATGAAGAAAAAGACAGCATACTTGAGTAGTGACGTTTTTCAATTGAACTTGTAGGTAAATAAAATTAGAAAATTTAAATGATTAAGAATCAATTCATCACTTTTCCTTATATAAATTTTATCATAAAAAATTGCAAAAAAAAATCACATATCGAAATTAAGCAGAGCCAGACTATGAACCAGAACCAATGGCTATATAATGCTATGAAATTCTATACAGTTATAGCAGCCATCAGGATGGAAGACGGTAAGCTTCACACCAGATTTTATACTTTTACCACTGAATGCATCTTATGCATTTATCCATAACACAAACCGACATTCAATATTTCTTTTAAAAAGAATACATTAGAAACCTATTCAATTTTAACATTTATAATCTGTTCATAAAACACATTCTTGAAAACAAATCTCCAGAAATTATATCCACGAACAACTTGAAAAATCAGGAAAGTCCTTAGGTAGAAAGGGCCTTGTCTAGAAGCTTCTGGAAGTTGACTCTGTGAACCCTGAGTCCAAAGGGAAGCAGAGGCTCTTCAAGTGTTTCTCACAAGCAGTGAATGGTTAGGGTCCAGCACAAGCTCGCCTCATATTAAAATTCTCACTTTGGCCCATTAAATAAGACAAATAATTTCAGTGTGACCAGGCTATCAAAGAATTTCAGTTAAGCATTATAAAAAGTACAAGTGAATTGGGCCATTGTGATTCATAAAAACAAAAATCTTTATTGAATACCTCACTTAGAAAGTTTTCATGCCTCTGAATTTTCACTGTCATTTAAGGCCATACCTATCCATATGTTTTAATGATGCTGTCACTTGCCACTGGTGTGAAGAGGACCTCTTCCATAATGCACCTGGCTCTTAGCATATGCTGTATCACACTGATCATGACCTCTGTGTGAGTGGCAGCCCTGTCTCCTCAGTTAAGAGACGAGATAGCTCTCTGTGTTCCTTAAGAGCTTAGTGGAGGGTGCTGTATTGTTTAGTGAGCAATTAATATATCTTTGTTGAATAGCTAATAATCAAAGGGCATTAAAACATTAAAAATAAAATGTTGTACAAGTGACTTAAAAAAATTCAATGTTTTAGTGTTTGCTTTTACTTTGCCTGCATGTATGGCTTGTCTCAAGGAGGCCAGAAGAGGGCACTGGATCCCTGGAAATGGAGTTTCAGATGATGCCTCTATGTGAATGCTGGAAATTGAAGCAGGGTCATCTGGAAGATGGCTTTTAACAACTGGGCCATCTCTCCAGCCTCCTACGTGACAGTTTTAGGAGCTGTGGGTTCTGACTGCCTGGGTTAAACTTTTCCTGCTACTTACACGCTGTCGCCACCTTGGGCAAATGGTGCAAGCCGTGCAGGTCTGAGTTCTCTCTTCTGGGATGGGGATAACAATGGGCTACATATCTTAGGAGGAGTGAGAGATTCCCTCCCCCTTTCTTGCTTTCAAACACTTGAGCACTTGGACAGATAAAGCCATGGGTCCTTTGTACCTTCTTTGAGATGTGCACAGGGATGTGTTCCAGTGTTCTTATTCTCCTCTGTTCATTCTCAGGGTCTTTCCTGCCATGCTTCAGAATGAGTGAACCAAAGCCAGTCGCAGAGTCAAAACAAGTTGGCAGCCTTACTGTCCTTGTGCCATAACTGGGAATGGCACTAAGCATGTTTCAATAGTAGCATGCATTTACTACGTGTTTGTAATGATCTAACCTCACACTAAGCAGAGGAGAATCATAGAATCATGGTTGCTTTTTCATGTTACCCTTTTCTGCTGAAATGTTGGTATGTTGGGGTGTACTTACCAGTATCCCTGTCTAACATAGTTCCCTATCTCCTTTCTGACCCTCTCTCTGCCTTGCTCTATTTTGTTTTGTTTTGTTTTTTTTTTTTGTATTATGGGGTACCCACCTTACTTGTTTACACATATAATTCAGGTCACTGGTTTATCATAATATACTCATAGCATCACCAAGGAAATTGAGCTTATCTAACATTATCAACAGTGTGGCCAGGGCAGTGTGGTGAATGGGGAAGCTACTAAATTGTCACAGCTGCCAGGATCCATTACTTTGAGATATAGGAGGCTTTGCCATTTCCCATGGCATGATCTATCTCAGGTGGTAGGATCTATGTTCAAAGACAATTTGCTGTAGTTTAATGCACAACACTTTGGCTCTGTTGATTTGTGATGCCCTTTGAATGGGAACACGATGGAGAACAAGGTTCTCACTGACATGGTTACTAACATGCCATATGTACTATGCTGGTAGCAGCAACAGGTCAGATTTAAGGCACTTTGGGCTAACTACTTCACGTTTACTTTATTTACCCATCTTAGCTGCTGGGATAACATGACCATTCTCACTGCAAGATGAAAAACTAAAGCACATCAGTAACTCAGCCAAGATCATGTGGGTAGGTGGTGGTGGAACCAACACTGACCTGTGATGTAGTTACTGCTTCTGAAATGAGTTATTTACCCCCTTAATATCACACAATAAATCATCTCCCCTTACTCCTTCCACTTACTAGAAATAACCAATGAACTTGGGACTGCACTTATTCTGTACTCTAATGCTTATTCGTGCAGCAAAGTGTTCTAGAGCTCTATTTGTAGAGGAGATATACACACGGTCTGTTCTTCTGACATTATTTTGATATGGATTATAGAATTGTATTTTCAGAATCTTCTCTACTTAAAACAGAATTTTAAAGAAATTATTATATCATGTTCTTTAAACCTTTATAATGAACAAAAAATCAAGTACTGAGAACCTAGCACTTCCCACTTAAGCTTACAAACAACACAAGCAGGAACACTTTTCACTTCAGATGTCATTATTTACTGTGTGCAACAACTGTTAGGAAAAAATCAGTTTCTATGAATCTGGCTGCTATGTAGTTCAACTACCCTGACTACTGGTTTATGTTTGCTTAAGACATGGTAAACCTGAGTGGTCATGTTTACTTTAATGCAATGATAAGAAATGATCATTTCAACAGAACTACAGAACTAAGGTTGCTCCAGGGTTTTATTTTTATATATATATTTTTTAAATTTTCATTTTAACAAAGTAGAAGTAAGGCATGTAACTTGAGGAACCCAGATTACTAGATTAGAATAAGGAATCTGCAGTTGCTGTCTGCTGTCCATTTTAATTCCAGAATTGTTATTGACTCTAATTAAAATTCTGTAGATGGGAGCCGAGTGTTTCTAAGGAACTACGAGTGAATGCTGTCTGCCAGCCATCTCCATCCAACACCCTACAAGCACACGCAGCCCGCCTGTCAGCAGAGCTGGTGCAGACTTCTCAGGGCACACCACATTTGTCACTGTGGCTAATATCAGAGATACGCAGCTCTTTTTTCTTAGCACACAAAAGCAAGATATGTAATTCAATGCTCAATTTACCCTTGTCTCACAGGAGATTTTTCCCCGCTAATTGATAGAAATTAAGCCATTAATCAAGCCACTAGCCATCATTCAAACCAGGGAAGATGAATACAAACTTTCATCATAACCACCTTCCCCATTTTAGTGTTCATTAGCATTAATTTTTAATGCAATTATGCTATTCTTTTACGCTGAGCTCATAAATTACTGCTCTTTTGTTGCTGGCTGGCCTTGTAAAATCCAAACTAATGCTTTGTGCTCTGATCTTAAAGGCAATTACTAGGTTCTTCTATCTTTTATATCTTTGCATCCTCAATAACCTTTATATATAACTAATATCCATGAGTGACTGTGCCTGTTTTTCTAATGCCTTTATATAAATCTTGGTGTATATAAGTGTAGTCAAATATAGCTCTAATAAACACACACACACATCACATACATTATAAAATGCAGGCATTCATATAAAAATAAGATCTCACAAATTCATCCTGACATTTAGGTTCAAATATAAAGTTATCTCTGTGATTTAAAATAAAAATGCAATGCATTATTATATCAAAGTTATATCTTTCATAACCAATTAGGGAAAACAGGAATATTAATAATGTCTGATCAAACATTTATAAGAACAACTACCTAAAATAGAATAATTTAAGTTTCAAGATCTTTAGGGTTTTTGCCTAGGATAACTGTCTTAGGATAAAATCCTTATTTGTTTTTGTGGTGTACAGGATCAAATCCAGGGTCTTGCACATGATATATGTACTTGTTCATTGAGCTACACCTCTAATCCTAAATATTCATTTAAATTATCTAGAACTTGAATATCAATGAGACAGAGGTGAAGAGTAATAGAAGACTAAAAGATTCATTTGTCCAAAGGCATATTATAAGTACATATAGTAACTCCAGGGCCTCATATTTTGCAAAGGGGAAGTTCTGGGTTATTAGGAGATGATGCTAAAATGAAGACATATTTCTCAGAAGAAACACTGAGCCCACAGATAATGCATGCATCAATTCTCTGTCTCAAACAAAGCAACAGGACACACCTGTGTCCCACGCTCCCACAGCACCAGGGATACTTACTCACAGGGGCAAAAAGATAAAACAAAACAAAACCCTCAAGCCTGTATTCTTGAGTCCTGGAGCAATTCCTTTCTGTCTGTTTGTAAGTTATGCTCTACCTGCATGAAGATTAATGAAGTGAAATTCCCTGAATCTGCTAGTAGTGCTGGTATTGGTGTTGGTCCTCTCAGCTTCGAGCCACACAGCTGCAGTGCTCCCCAGTACTGCTGAGCATGAAGAGGGAGTGGGAAGCACAGGAGAGTTGACGAAAACGGACATTTGAGATGCTAACATCTTAAAATACAGAGGGGATGATGGTGGCTGGATTTTGTCTTATGTTCCCATTGCTGACCAGTTCTTTGTTTTTATTTTTAATATTTTTTTTATCTGAATCAGGAACAGTGAGGAAAGGAGAGAGATTAATACCTGGGATGTCTTTATGTCATAAGTAGATACTTAACATACTCATATCTGAACATCAAGACAGTCAGTAGAAAGCTATGAATTCTAATATAGTTTTAAAAATAAGCATGCTGCATTCGGATCAAGAAACTTAGAAGGAAAAGCTCACAACGTTAAATTAGGCTTTAATAAAGCTTATTTTAAAGCCGTAATTTTAAGCATTTATCTTTTTATAGTACTTATACTTTTATAATATTTCTTTTAAAATGCTGTATCACATTATAACAAAATATTATGTTTAAGCAACCCCCCCAAACAAAAACAGTGTTATTTCATTTGTTACCATCTTTCCTGTGTCTCTTTGAGAAACTAAAATTATGTATAACACTTCTAAGGATATAAATAACTACACAGAGTCATACGTATTTACCATGAGACATTATCAGAGATGTAAAGGCTAATGGAACACCTCTGCAGTTGGGGGATTCCGTAAATGAAATAAGACTGAAAACGGCTTAAACTTTCCAATGGATCACATTACGTATTACCAAAAGTCACGAGTTTGGGGAACAAGTGATCTAACACATGGGAGGACACTCTATAAACACAGGAAATCCTATACTTGCCTATTATCCTATCAGTTAACCCTAAGTACCACCATGATTGAGACACAGACTGTCTCCACAGTCAACAAATGTCCTTGTGCTCCTCTTCAGTCAACCTCCACCCTACCCTGATGAGACTTCAGAGTCTGCTCTCTGCCACTACACATTCGTCTGCAATGTCTAGAATCTGATGTAAGTGACACTCGTGACATCTTACACGCAGCATGCTTTTGAGATAAAGCCACATTGTTTTATATGTGTTAGTGTGCTTTTGGTAACGGTGGAAGTCAAGTGTGTGTAACTATAATTGTTTTCATTCATGTATTCATCAGTGAATACAAGCTGTTTCTAGTTTTGTGTAACACAGTTACCATAATATTCATGGATAACATTTTCCAAGGAATTTTAATTGTTATGTGTATGATGTGTGTCACAGTGTATGTGTGGAGGTAAGAAAACAACTTTCCAGAGGCAGTTCTTTCTTTCTACCAAGGGTTCCAGGGACTGAACTTGGGAAATCAGATATGCATGTCAAGTGCTGTGTCATCCATCCCTGTCCTGTAAGGACAGTTTTGGCTGGTTAATATCTTAACAATACAATGGCTGGAATCTGTGGAATGTACATTGAATTGGCAAGCTGGACGTAAAAGTAGTTCAATGGTAGAGTGTTTGACTAGGGTCTGAGGTCCTGGAGTCAATCACTTGCACTGCCACCCCAAACTGCCAAACTGTTCTAAAAATCAACTATATTACTTTACATCCCCACCAACAGAACATGGAATAGCTCTTCAGTGTCTTCAACATTTGGTTAGATTTTAAATTGTAGCATTTTAATTGGTATATAGTGAGATCTTACTGCTGTTTTAATGTGTATTTTCTGGATGATTAATGATACTGAATTAGTTCGTATAATTTTGGCCACTCAGTAGCTGAAATGTATGTTAAAATCTTTTGTTCATTTTAAAATTGTATTTCTAGGTTATTGTACACATAACCTTAATATTATTTGTGCAACTTTTTTTACAATAAGTCCTGACATTATGGGCTGTTTTTCATGTTGAATAAAATTAATCAGGTTGAGAAAATGAGGGTCTCATTTGCCTTAGTTCACTGTTGATAATGTTAGATAAGCTCAATTTCCTTGGTGATGCTATGAGTATATTATGATAAACCAGTGACCTGAATTATATGTGTAGCTGAAATTTTAAGATTAACATATTTTGGCAAGATTACCAAATGGTTTTCATTTAACAAATTAAAAAGAGAAGTTAACTTTTCAACTGAAAATTCTAGATCAATAATGATCACATCCTTTATAAAATGGTGGAAGTGTTCCAAATTTTAAGGTATTTATAATACAATTTGGTATGAGTAAAGAAAGCAAGCTTAGACTTCACATTAGCTCAAAGGAACTGAGGCCTACACGGTGCCATTCAGCTCTGATAACGAGCAGGGCATGGGGAAGAAGCAAGGGAACCAAGAGATAGGAAATGACAGGCACTGTAGTCTTCCTTCAGTGGCTTTGGGGAGAAATCAACTACAGGAACAAAGTATTAACGATATTGACCATTAATTTGCTTTTTGCTAATATTTTTCATGAGAAAAACAATACCTTAAGTTACGAAACAGGTAATAGGGAGGTTTTTCCCTATTTGTGGGTGAACTAGGTCAGAAAAGTTGGTTCTAAGTTTGGGGTTCACAGTTAAACTGCACTGCTACTTAAGTTTGACCATGTATTCCATTCTTGAGTTAGGACATGGTGTCGCTACAGTGAAAGTGTGCCCTCTGGATCAGGGAGGCAGGTAAGCCTTTAACAGAGAGGAATTTGCTTTTCCATAACAGAGAACAGGGCTTTGCAGGACTGACAGCTCTGGAGGGAGGAAATGATGATGGGTGGCAAACTCTGGGAATCAATAGGACAGAGGGTTGTAGATAGTGCTGAGGTGAGCTGAGTCCTTTCAACAGCTTGATGCTCACAGGTCCAACTGCGGGCAATGAGTATGGCAGACAGTAGCTCTAGGGCCTGATTTTCAAAGCAACATAATTAGTGAGTGATTTAGTAACTTTCAACATTTTAACTGTTAAGTATTTACGTTACACACTAACACATGACTGATTCTCAGATGACACAGAATCTCTGGAGAGGACAAGGCAGCAGTGTTACTGGCAATCATTCTGTGAGTATCAAAGTCTCAGCAGAAGTCTGTAATGAGTGCACACAAGTGGACAACCGAGGAAACGTCCTTAAGGAGCACACATCCGTTGGTGGACTGCAAGTTGGCAGTGAGGGAGCACCACTTAGGCTGCATAAGTGTGCCACTTTAATCCAGGAAGAAACAGTGAAAAGGGTAGAGTGACATTCGGCTCTGTAACAGTAAACCTATATGCTCATATACATATGTATGTATGCATCCACATACATGCATGAGGTATTCCAGGACTACTCGAATTCATTTAATTACTACAAACTATCATATTACAATGTGGTTATTGAAGACAAACCTTTGACAATGAAACCACTGCAAATCCACAATTAATTTTAAAACATTTCAAGAAGAGGTTTTACAAGCTGACTCAGGGCTTGATCCTGGCAGCAAGATGGACAGACGGTCAATAATCCAGAAGCAATGAGACAGTGATTTGTCAGACAGTAAAACCAGTCCCTGGGAGCAATTACTGTCCAGCATGCCAGAAAGCCATTTGACCAAAACGCTCTGAAAATGGAGTTAGAAGGTAAGTTTCAGTGTCTCTTTGATGCTCCAACCTCACAATTTTGTATACTGTATACACTCACCAAAATTGCTGATTACAAAAAAGGCTTTGTTCAAACGTATATGCTGGCAGAAGGGAGGGTCCTGCTGAGGTCAGTGTTCCTCAGTGATGACTCTGAGAGAATGGATTCAGTCTTCTGTGTCTGTTCATGCAGAGATACTGCCCAGTTCTAAGCTAAAGAAATCCTGACCTGGGGGCTGGAGAGATGGTTCAGCAGTTAAGAGCACTGGCTACTCTTCCAAAGGTTATGAGTTCAATTCCCAGCACCCACATGGTGGCTCACAACCATCTGTGATGGGATCCGATGCCTTCTTCTGGTGTGTCTGAAGACGGCAACAGTGTACTCACATAAAATAAACAAATCTTAAAAAAAAAAGAAAAAAAGAAAAGAAAAGAAAAGAAAAGCTGACTTGGGAGCTTTTGGGGGTCTGGTTGGTTGATATTGTTGTTCTTCCTAAGGGGTTGCAAACCCCTTCAGCTCTTTCAGTCCTTCCCCTAACTCCTCCATTGTGAACTAGGTGCTCAGTTCAATGGTTGGCTGCAAGCATCCGCTCTATATTTGTCAGACTTTGGCAGAGCTCCCAGGGAGTAAACCACCAACCAAAGAGTACACATGGAGGGACCCATGATCCAGCTGCATATATAGCAGGGGATGGGCTTGTCTGGTATCAATGGAAGGGGAGGCCCTTGGTCACCAGTGTAGGGGAATGCCAGGGTGTTGTAGGAGTGGGTGGGGGAGCACCCTCACAGAAGCAGAGGGAGGGGGATGGGGATGGGATGAGGTGTTTGCTGAGGGGAAACTGGGAAAGGGGAAAACATTTGATATGTAAATAAATACCCCCAACCCCCAAAACCTGACCTAAGACAAAAGCTTATCAAAAATTAATAGTGCTAAAATTCTTACAAAATGGAAGTGTCCAGACCAGTATGAATTGGGGGGTCTAAACAATCTGTTTTATGATCTAAAAAGAGTAGTGATTGTGTCCTACTAAGCACTCATAGAAGGCACTGAACTTGCTGAATGAGACGAACTGTTAAAGAAATAAAGGCGTATGGACAAAGAACTATTCTTTATTAGGGAATAAAACTTTGAAGAATCTCTTTTATAAAATATTAGGAAAAGAAAGTTAATAGTCTCTCTTACAAGAATTTATAGAGCATATATCTAAATGTTACTTTTTCATTGTTTTTGAAATTACTTAATGATGAACTTTGTAGGAGAAATATTTTATTTCTATTTTTTTCCTTTCTTATTACTGGAATACTTTTTGTTAGTTTTGCAATCATGACAAGGTACATGTTTGTTTTTCCTTCTACTTACTGTCTTCAGTACCTCATTTCCCTATACTGGTTCCTGTAAACCTTAGGATATACCAAGGAACACTTCTGGGATTCTTACTCTTTTTAAATGTACTCTCTAGGGGACTCTTAATTCATACAATTTAAATTTTATGACTGCAAAATATATAGCCGATAACCCTTAATCATGAGTTCTGTTCTTGATATACATTCCAATTTCTAGATTCATCTACCATAGCCTTATTTTTCTTTCTTTTAGCTCGTAAATTCAATTTACTTCTTAGCGTTGGCTTCCTGTCATATTTAAAATACAATTCAAACTCCATATCCCTACTGTGGTGGTTTGAATGAGAATGGTCACCACAGCCTCATATATCTGAATGTTTGGTTCCTAGCTGGTGGACTGTTTAGGTAGGATTAATAATTTTGTCCTTCTTGGAGGAGATGTATCACTGGGGTGGCTTTGAGCTCTCTCTGTCTGTCTCTCCCTCTCTTTCCCTCCTCCCTTTCTGTGTGTGAGTAAGTGAGTGGGTGAGTGAGTGTCTTCTTACCTGTAGATTAGGATGTAAACTCTAGCTTCATGCCTGCCTGCTTATAGCATGCTTACTGCCATGATGATCATGGAGTAACTCTATGAAACTGAACAAATGTTTTCTTTTATAGGAGTTACCTTGGTCACAGGAATAGAACATTAACTAAGACACTTATTTTCAAAGCCCTAGATAATTTTGTTCTTTTTAAATTCTTCCACCAAATCTTTTTTTTTTTTATCTTTATTAACTTGAGTATTTCTTATTTACATTTCGATTGTTATTCCTGGTTTCCGGGCCAACATCCCCCCAGCCCCTCCCCTCCCCTTCTATATGGGTGTTCCCCTCCCCATCCTCCGCCCATTACTCCCCTCCCCCCAACAATCACGGTCACTGGGGGTTGAGTCTTGGCAAGACCAAGGATTTCCCCTGCCACTGGTGCTCTTAGTTACGCTGTCTGCTCTATGGTTCTTTGGCACTCTAAGTTGTTTTTTTTTTTTTTTTTTTTTTTCCCCTTGTAGGGGATGTGTTTTCTACCAACAACCATGGGGATGTCCGTGGCCTATGCTGCCATCTGGAGCTACATTGATGTCTGTGGCCTATGCTGCAGCCAGAAACCAGGTAGAAGGCCATAATCCATCCTGCTGGTGACAAGAAAGGGCAAGGAAGCTTCTTTGCAGGGGTATTAATGACTGTAGACTAACAGTTGAGAAACAGGGACACAGAAGGCTTCTGTGACAACTGTCCCTGTCCCCTTTGAAAAAAGGAACGGTCTAGGCAGGAAGACACTGAAGAGAACACTTAAAAACTGTTATAGGCCACTGGCCATGGCAGCACATGAAGAGAGTGCAGAGCTGTGAGGCTCTCATAGAGTCAGAGTAAGACATGAAGCACTAGACCAGGAGAACAGAAAAGATGAAAACATCTTTTGGATGAAGAGTCAAGGAAGGATAAAGGAAATAAAGGAATCAGGGTTGGCTTTCAGTTTTATGAATCAAGCAACTGGTTAAACCATGGCCTAAACATTTAAATGAGAATGATTTAGGGGTAAAGTTCAAAGTTC
The DNA here is from genome assembly GCF_011064425.1 of Rattus rattus. Taxonomy (NCBI): domain Eukaryota; kingdom Metazoa; phylum Chordata; class Mammalia; order Rodentia; family Muridae; genus Rattus; species Rattus rattus. Next base: position 87,895,833 of record NC_046156.1, read on the forward strand.
ATTTTGGAAGACTATAGATAGAGACACCTTTTATTAAAAAGGATGTTTAAAAAAATCTTTCATGTCTGAGTTCAGAGAAAACCTAGCCTAAAGAAATAACTTGGAAGTAGAAATAAAGACAAGTAAAGATATGGTGAAAATGACAAATTTACCTAACGAGAAAAATAGAAAAGCTGTGTCTGTGTATTAGTTAACAATGGGAGATTGGATAGAAAAAAGAGCTAGGACTGGTAGAAAAATCAGATAAAAATAGTCTGAATGTTGCTGGAAGGCAGAATATGGAAAAAGATTCACTTGATTTAGCAAAAGAGAAATACTGGCGATTTTAACAAAATCAGTTATTAGAGTGTTATTGCAAGTCACATCTGAGGGGCTATGCTGGGTAAAGCAACTTCTTTTAGGAGAAAAACAATGGGATTGATGTTACTGCAGAAGCACTTTCCTCTGAGACATTTCCTTCACTTTAGCATCTTAAGACACATGGTGTTCTTTCTAAAGGGAGGTGAAATATTCCATCCCGGAGGGAAATTCATAAGCTTCGAAGTTCCTGAAACTGACCAGATACACTAGTCTTTTCCTTCCCTAAGCATGTGTAAGCAGTAGAGGCTGCTGACACATACTCCTAGACAAGCAGAGTAGTTAGAAGATTCTCAGACTACTTGAGGCACTAAGAACAAGCAGAGACTAGCCTAACTGCCTGCAAAAAGCTCAGACCAACCGAGTTGACTTGCTCCAGTTAGTCAAGCAGCTTACAAAATATCCAGTGAGCTCCCAGCTTTCCAGTGTTCATGGACCGTCACACAGGTTGCAGGTAGGTATTCTGGTGACTCAGCTAATGTTGAGCCATTTCTCTTCCTGTAAGTAACCCCTCACCTATACTCCTGTTAGTAAAAGCACCCAACCTTATTGGTTTGCCAATTTGAATTTTGGTCTTACTTCAGTCTGTTGTCAGCTCCGTATCTGGGGTTAACGTCTCCCTAGGAATATTGTCATACAACAGATGGATGGCTTCACATGTCTACTTAATGAGAGAAATAATAGAAGAGAGCATTAAGGTAGTAAGTGGTGGAGTTACTTAGGGAGAGATATCTGTTCTAGGCCATGTTTTACTTATGACCAGGACACAGTATTATATGAACAAGCCAAATCTTTTCATATTTGCCATAGAATAATCAAAATCATTTTCCCCTAAGTACTCACTAAAGAATCTGACAGGCATACTAGTTATTAGGTGGTATAAAAACTCAACCCCAAACATTATGTAAAATATAATATGATAAATATTATATTTCAATGTAGGGTATTTGGTACAATATTCCTATTTTTAATATTAATTTTGCAAAACAAATAGCTTTCTTTTTTCATTATATCATTGGTTTTTATTGAATATTTTATGTATTTACAAATAGCTTTCTTTCTTTTTCTTTTTTTTTTTTTTGGAGCTGGGGACCGAACCCAGGGCCTTGCGCTTGCTAGGCAAGCACTCTACCGCTGAGCTAAATCCCCAACCCCACAAATAGCTTTCTTAATGCAGCATGAAAAGAAACAAAGTGTGGTGCCCAGTGATAAATAGTACTTTGAGAGCGGGTTAGTTTGACTAACATGACAGAGGTACACGCTAGCTAACTGATTACCTACAGAATAATACAGAGCTAGAAAGCAACTAGTAGGCTCTTACTGTAGTTGCTTCCTCCAAGAAGTCATCTTAGTTTATTTGAAGAGTATCCTTTATATTGTAGGGTCTACAGGGAAATATTCTAGCCTAATGTCTATTAAAGTCAAATGTGAACACTGATAACAACTGAAAAGTATTTTCTTATGGTTTTATTATCACCTGTTCTGTATGGTTAATGAGGTAAAATTATTGAATAATTTTTGATAAGTAGATAACATTTCATATATATAATCCATTAAAGTAAAAGAGTAGCATGTAAATAATTAAATCATTAATGTCTAGATCTGTCAATGGTATAACATTTCTGAAGAGAAATGGCAGATAATATTCATAAGGAACACAAGGTAACATTTATTCAGCATATACATACATACATACATATATTCTACTATATATACTACACATAATGTGTAGCATAATGGACACTATGGATAGTTAGGTAAGGAAAATGAGACTAGGGTATGAGGAGAGGAAGAACGAGTAGGAAGGCAAATGTGACGCGTCCTTGCCCATTTAAAACACTGAGAGATAAAGTGGTGAGAAGAGAAGGGACAGAACCAAGCAGGATGGAGAGGCAGAGTGCTGTCCTAACCACAGAGCACTAGTTGTGTGGGCCATGCATAATGGGGATGATTATAACAGCGGCACTGATCAACCCTTTCAGAAGCACAGTCCAAACCACTTAACTAACACTTCTTACCGGAAAACTAATGTAGTCTTTTGAAAAAAGAAAACCTATAATATTTAATGCACTAGAATAAAAACTAAGGAATCATAAGAAGTCTTACACAAAAAGTTTTTCATTGAAATTTGAAAGTTAGGTCTAAGGCCCCAGCCTGTCATCTCAGCTACTCAGGAAGCTGAGGCAGGATGGACGGACGGATTGAGCAAATGAGGCCATCCCCCACAGACACAATATTAAAAAAAAAAAAAAAAAAAAAAAACAAACCAAAAAAAAAAAAAAAAACCAAAAAACAAAAAACTTGAGCACTGTTGAAAATTCCCTTTCTGACTGTTGTTTTAGTCCACAGAGCACATTTCTAATCTTGTAAGCTCTCACATTTTATTTCATACACAAAGACAACGTACTTCCCTCAAGTGTCTTTCTCCCTCAAGGATGCTACCACACCTTTTCCTTTCGAACAATAGACACCCTGAAAGTGTGTGTGTGTGTATGTATGTGTGTGTGTGTGTGTGTGTGTGTGTGTGTGTATATATATATATATATATATATATATATATATATATATATATATATATATATAGTCTATAATCTAGGGCTAGTGAGAGATGGCGCTGAAGTTGAGAGCACTGACTGCTCTTCCAGAGACCAGAGGTCCTGAGTTCAATTCCCAGCTAACCACGGTAGTGTGATGTGGCATCCTCTTCCGGCATGCAGGCATATATTCAGGCAGAAGGCTGAACACTGTCCACATAATAAATAAATACATCTTTTTTAAAAAAAAGAGCACCACAAGATTTAAAAAAAAAAAAAACTGCTCTGAGGACCAGCCTGTGGTGGCAACCATTTCTCTGGGACTTTGATGAATGAGGCTTTGTTAGTGTGCGTGTGTAAGGACTTTATCCATGCAACACACCATTTTTAGTTTCGGTCATGTTAAACTTCATTCCACTGTTAACTCTTTAAGAAATCATGTTCTTTCCTCACTAGGTTTCAGGTATGCTGCTTTATCAGGAAAAGTTTCCATTTTTTATCGTAATATTTATTTCCCTTTAAATAGCATTAATCAATTCACATAATGTCAATGTATGCATATGCACTAACAACATTAATAAAAAACACAGTTCAGCAACATTCAGAGTCAAGACATCCATTTATACTGCTTTACATCTGTAAGTAAGGCATTAATAAGTTCTAACTTTGAATTCTTTTTTAAAATTATTTTATTTATTTACATTTCAGCCCTCCTCCCCAGTCCCCCTTCTCCCACAGTTCCTCATCCCACTCCTTCTCCCCCAAAGTTTCTATTTTTTTTTTTTTTTTGGTTCTTTTTTTCGGAGCTGGGGACCGAACCCAGGGCCTTGCGCTTCCTAGGCAAGCGCTCTACCACTGAGCTAAATCCCCCACCCCTAAAGTTTCTATTTTTGTTCCCTCTCCACTCTCCAAGTTTCTATTTTTAATCTTTACAATGAGCTTTACTTTTTTTTTTTTTAACACACTTTGGAATTTACCTCTCCAAAAAATTATTTATCATAAAGATCATGAGAAACCCTAAAATAAAACTCTGTTTACATTACTTCTATTTGTGTTCTTCCCTCAGGCTGGATCATCTTGTCTTCCCAACATGAGTTTTCCTTCTGCAAAAGTTAGCTCAAATGCCAACCCATATGAAGTCATCTTCAAACCTCTATCATATACAATAGATTAAACTCTAAATATATCATTTATTTTACTCTTCAGGGATTACAGTAGTATATGTTTTGACCAACTAGGTGATACAGAGGCAAACAGTTTAGGGACTCTTAACTGTCATCATGCTCAGTGAATTGCTACCTAAAATTAGTCCTACACAGAAGCTGCTGTGAGCACTAGAGCCGTTCTTGTGTCAAGTGAGGGTTAATCTCGGAAGACCTTCAGTATGACAGGTGCTTCCAGTGACCACAGTTATATGCAATATGAATCCCACAAGACAAAGACGGCCTCGTAAAAAGTGCTGTAGTAGCTATATAAAGTCATAAATAAAATAGTGTATTATACAAAAGTTCTGGCGGTGATCTGGTAATAGATGTTGACTGAATTGATTATTCACTGACAGTACTCAACAGAGTCCTGCAAATGCATCAACTGGGTAATGAACAGCTATTAAGTTTATTGATTTTCTGATTTCCATTGATACCTAATAGGCCAAAGCTACACGTCAATATTTGTGTTAGTAATACCCAAGAGCTCACAATTCTGACAAATGAAAACCTCAAAAGTGTAAACAGTATAAGTAAATGGAAATTTAAAGGCCAAACCTCAGAACTGAAATGAAATAGCAAATATAGGGATCTGATAAACTTATAATTCAGCAAAGACACAATTGATTACTCCTCTCCAGTAACAAACTGCTTTCTGCGTCCTATCAATGGAAGCCTTTCACAGGGTTCCCTTCCTCGGTCAAGGTTATTTTGTGCACAGTGTTGAGCTGACACCACATCGAGTTTACAAGGTGCCTCCATACAGCCAGCACACACACGGCCCATGGAGGACACTGCCTTCGTCATTTTTTTACTAGAGTAACTGAGGTTCAGTGACGTTAGATGATGGAGCCAAACCTTATCTGACCAGAATGCAAACAGAGACCTTTCTAAAGTAATGAAGTCATGAAGAACTGTCTCATCCCTCACGCCTCCCCTTTTCACTGTGCATTAGCTTATATTCTTTAACTACACTATCAGACATTTTTGTAATATAGTTTGCTTGTGTTCTGCTCTTTTATCCCCACTTAATAAAATGCTTCTCAGTTTCCCCACAGCCAATCTCGTATTTATTCATTTGTTTCGTTTGGAACACTCTTTGGTGACACTCTTCTCTGAGATTCTTCATAGCCTTTAGCTGTTATATAATTGTATTGAACCAACTTATGGAGTTTCTTTCTCTGTTTATTTTACAGAGGCCTATTCATTCCCCTAATTTCTTAAATTATATTTATGAGTGTATGTATGTGCGTGTGTTTGTGTGTGCATGCGTGCATGTAGCTATGCAAGCCACGGAAAGCTTGTGGAGGTCAGAGGACACCTTTGGAAGTTAGTTTTCTCCTTTCCTCGTGTGGTTATTTAGAGGAGAAATAACAATTATGATGTACATTTAAGCTCTAACTGTACCACTAGATATATTATCAGGATTATAACATTAATATTTAATATCCAGGGCAAAGAAGGTAGGCCAGAAGAATATGATTGGTACAGATGCCACAAAAGGATAGAAAATTTCCATTTTTCTTTATATTCGATTTTACTTATATGACATATGTGTATATATGGACACGTCATTGTATTTTGGTGTTAGAACTACTTTCTGATATTGATCTAAGTCTGGAGTGAGTAAACTTTTTTTTCAAAGGGCAAGACAGTAACTAGTTCAGGCTGTGTATGTAAGGACCACTTGCTTCTGTAGCACAAGAGTGACCTTATGCACTATAAACAAATGCATGTGGTTTTATTTCCAATAGTAGTTTATTTTTAAAACCATCCTGTGGGACAAAATGTGACCAAATGGCAGTAGCTTGCTGAACCTGAACTTAAGCTGTCATTAAGACACATTTCCATTACCTGTACTTCCTGAGTGAATGGGGCAGTGTGTGCAAAGTCAGGAACCAAATGTTGCATGAATAATTCACAAAGACATTGCTTTCTGTGAAGAAAATACATGTACTATGATAAATTAAGATTCTGTGTATATTGCTGAAGGCATCCACAGAATTAAATTTTAAAGAGAATCTTACCGAGAAAGATTATAAAATGCCCATTTATACTTAAAATGGTGATATGTGTGTAATAAGTATACGTTAAATATCTGTTGATTTAATGACTAGTAAGCTTTGTGGAATCGGAAATACTCTCTGTCAACTATCATTTGGAATGAAGTTTAGTGAGGAATGTAGGTCGGTGCTAGAGTGCAGGCCTTACATGCACGAGGCCCTGGTTAAATCCCTAGTGTAGAAAATAATTTCCTTACCTTTCACTAAGGAAATGGACACTGTGTTACCAACACAACACAGGTCTGGACTACATAAGCTGAGTTTGAGCCCTGGTTCTCACAGAAGGTAATTATGGGAAAGTATTCTCTTTCCGACCTCACAGTTTCCTCTTCTGCAGAATGCCATTCACTTCAGCGGACTCTTGTCAGTATAAAAGCAAACAAGACAACACAGGTGAGACACATTCTTGATGCTTGACAGGTTTGTTGCTTCGCTCTGTTGTTCGCTAAGCATGCACCAAACATTGCCATCCATTCCAGATAAAAGGGAGGATACCATACCAAAGCGATTCCACGATTATAAAACGTCTGTTGCTTAAGTCAAGACATCCACTTTACCACTTTTGAGGTGGTTTTTTCAATCCACCTCAAGTGTGACTTTGTTATTCTGGTCTTGAATCTTTCTTTGTACTTTTGGATTCTTGGTATACACCAAATATTTATTTAATGCAGTTGGACTTACAATATGAATTATCTCTTCCAAGAGAAGAGGAGAGTAGGTTTTCCACCCCCTTGAGTGTGTGTTCGCACTGTAAGTGTAGAAGCTGACATCTGGTATTCTCTATCACTCTCCATTAAAAAGTGAAAACTTCAACACAATATGAAACTTGGCTGAAACTGTTTCTTTTTTTTTTCCCTCTTTTTAAAAAAATTTTTTATTAGATATATTTATTTACATTTCAAATGTTATTCCCTTTCCCGGTTTCTTGTCCATAAGCCTCCCTCCCCCAGACCAGTGCCCCCCCAATCCACCTCCCTTATTCCCCCACCCCCCGACATTCCCCTGCACCGAGGGTCCAACCTTGGCAAAAGCTTCTTCTACACTGGAAGATTTACAGTGAATTGGTCTAGTCAAGGAGAACTGCAATGATCTACTGTTTGAACTCATTAAGTCTCACTTTATTTCAACGTCAAATCCTTTGCCTCTACTGAAGGTAAAGGAAGGTACAGGTACAAGCCCTGGGGTCAGGTTGGAATCACCACATAAACGGACATGAAATGCTAAGTGCACGTCTTGATGTCTATGATGGAATCAAGCTATTCCATGCCAATCTGTCTGTTTCTCTCAGACATGGTCACTTTGCCAACAAAGATGGTATTTATGCTTTTTCTGTGCATCATAGTCTAATAAGTAGCTATCTTTAAAAAAATTTGGATTATGTGTATGTATGGTCTTGTAGGTTTGTGCAAGTGAGTGCGGGTACCCTCCAGAGGTTGCTGGCGTCTGACTCCCTGGAATTGGAATCACAGGTCGCTGTGAGCCATGTGAGAATCGAACTGGGATCCTCTACAAGAGCCCACTTTGCTCTGCTTCCACCTGTTACTTCTGCCCACCCCCCGGCCAGCCAAGACTACTGTGCATCTCACGTAAAGGTATTACTAGAGAGCTTGGGCTTGAGGGGCAACAAAGTTTAGTTGTAAACAGACATGAGATAGCGGAACTAATATGATCTTTAGGGTTCTTTATAATTGTAAAACATTATGACTTTAATTTTAACATGAAACTATAGTATGTGTTATATGAAGAAGATAAAAAAATTCTTATTTGACAAGTACCTGACAATGGGTAAGGGGCACATCCTAGGAAAGAGAAGGGAAAACATGTGATCTTTAACCTCTGCAGTTGATGTCTTGAAGCGAACAATTCACTCAAGATTTCCACAACATTTACAGTTCTCTAGACGTACACCAAAAGCACTTCTCATTCTCCATTGACAAAATTTAAACAAAACCAAATGAAACCAAACAAAATCAGCCAAAAATAAAAAAAAAACCTTAAAATGTCACATATTTTATTGAAAGCTATCCTATAGCTGTAATTTTTTTTTGGGCTACTTTCACTAGATAACAGAAAATTACATGGGCCCTGAAGGCCATGTATAACTGGGAAAACCTTGATAAAATCATCTGTTTTAGTTGACCTCAAATTAGAGCAGCAAAGACAACCAGGGAAGAACACAAGCTTCAGTATTCAGGGACTGATTGCTCCTAAGTGTCATAATAAGACATGGTGTCTCTCTTTACGCCTACAAACCATCAGAATTTTGTTTCCAGCTGTTAAAATTATAATTGGTGAATTGCTACATTGAATCATGTTCAAGTTGCTGCTAGTCAGTCCCATTGAGTAAAAATAGTAATGTTTACTAGCTAGCCAGTCGTCCCAGTCTTAGGTGCACATGTATGCTATGAACACTAATCAAGCCCTCAGCAGGGGAGCGCCCAACCCTTTATACACGTGACCTCGGCACTGCCTCATACCATGTGGAAATATATTTACATGAAATCTAATGAACACTTTATTTACAAATGGTCACACATACCTTATCCAACAGATACTATTTAGTTACTCCCAATAAAAATACCAATTATATATGGACTAACCATATAAATGAATACACAAAAGAACAACCTCCCATCATTACAACACATTATTCTTTTTGTCTGTATAAAAGTCCTTGGGAAAATTTTATAAATGAAATGAAGATAATTAAGGTTTCAAAAATCATTTTGAAAAAAATTAAGGCAGTAAAATAGATATTCTTATTTAAAAAAAACCATAGCACTTTTTTCATTACAATTCAATAATTTCTCAATAATTCCCTTCAATTTTTTTCCTGTTTAGACAGGTTCTTTTGTTTTACTTGTGATAAAACATTAACTTTAATACACTATCACAATATTCTGCAATTCAGAAATTCAATAGCATTACCTTCTAGGAGGTTAATAAGACAACAACCTTTTTGATATTATGCTATAAATCATATTAAATTTTTCTATCTATTAAATTACATTAAAGTAACAAGAGCTCAGTTATAGCTTTGTGAAGTATATAACTATTTAAAGGAAAAATTATAGCTTTGTTATAGATTGTTTTGCTATTATATTGTTTATTATATAGAAAGTTTTGCTATTGCTATATATAACTGTATATAGTTATAAAATACAGTAATTTGAAATGTTTATTGATTTCCTATCATTAGCTTACTTCTAAAAATTTAAAGATACATTAGCATATGAAGCATGCTGTAAGTATTTCATATTGTTCCATACATTTTCTTAATTTGTCCCACATTCTTTCCTTTGTAAAATGTCAATGAAAAATTAAGTTTACATATATAAAGATCACAGTGAAAGCCAGATGTTTGGAGAGTCGCTTGGGATCCACACCAGGTGGTTGAGCAGCCTAATGAAGCCACACATGCTGGTGAGGGACACAGAGGGTAGCCTTGGAGGGGTCTGCTCTCATTTGGTCATTGAGGAAAGAATACAGAAAGATTTGAAATCAAAGTCACAATGAAATGACTTCTTGCCTTTTTATTTATATAGATTGTTTTCTGCTAAAAGTTTTTAAAAATTTACCTGAATTAAAACTAAAGAAAATAATCTTTTCCATATTCTTAAGTGACAAAATAACATTATACCTATCTCCAATCCCTCTAGCAAGTGATAGAAATAAGAATAATCAGCTTTGGAAAAGAGAGATTAAAATACAAGTTAAAAACTCATTATGTTTCTTATATTGAAAGATTTACAAATTTGAGTTCAGCGTACTGCTTTGACAACAAACTTTAGTAAGTGACTAACTATAAGTCTGACCTTAGGCAACAGCTAATGAACCTAAGAGCATTTTAATATATTTCCTTATCGCCAAGTGAAGCACTTTAAGTTATTATAGTCGGGCTGCATGACCTCATACAATTGAATCATGCTAGAGCCAAACAGGCTAATGCCTTTCATAGCAATTAGATAAAGGCAGGATGTTAACTTGTACTTTAAGAAGTGTTAAACAGAGACTCATCTCCTGGTTTAACATAGTTACAAATAAGCTACACATTTAACAAGAGAGGTTAATATGTCAATGGCCCCTCTCATCTATCAAAACTAAATTATTTTTATTTACTTTAAAAATTATTACAGAATTTTATTTTTACAAAGGACAATTTGCTAGTTTCTAAAAACATCATGATATAGTCCAGTATCAGAACAGCTTTAATGTTAATAGTTTTCTATATACTTAGTAGTAGTTGAACAACTTCGTCTTGTCAGTCATAACCACAGTCATTCATCAGAGCTGAACATGGCATGTCAATAACAGGGAGATCAAAAGGTAAAACAGTACAATAAAATATTATGATTTAGATACTGAAGCCTATGACGCCACTGATATGATACACAATTCTAAGTATCAAGTATAAGAAGTATAATTCTAAGTAACTGTTAAAGTATTCTCATAATACTCGTAATCAAATTTTGTAGCTATTAAAAGCACTCTTATTCCTATTTGCAATTATGTATCACCCATGATCAGATCTAAAAAGACACAGACAAGAGAAGCAGTTGGTTAGAGCATTCTAAAACTTCTTCACATCAGATAATGATTCTTTTGAATCTTTGAACTTACAGCTGTTGATGTCCACATCTTTGGACACAATACGTTGTTCATTAGCAGTATTGTGAAACTTCAAATTCTATTACTCAATGGGTGCGTGTACACAAAAATATTCACCATAATCATAATCCATAAATATATACAAGTATAGAAACATTAAATTGTACCTCATAAATATGTATAACTATAGCAATGAAATTCAAACTAAAAAAAAAAGAGCATTTCCAAGGCATCCTTGCATTAAGTCATTCTTAGTCCCTCTGACCCCCACCTCCTGCTCATGTTCTGATAATCATTTAGTACATTTTATGCAGGCTTTTAAAAGACATGGTCTCATGTAGAACAACCTGCCTTTGAACTTGCTATAAAGCCTGGGATAAGCTTGAATTCCTAATCTTGTCTCCAGGTTTGGAGTGCTAGGATTATAGGGGTGCGACACCATTATCTTGCTCTAACAAGTACTTTATTAATTGTTATCTTAATGTGTCAGTAGGCCAGAAGCAGGAGTTCATTTTCCCTCTTCTTGATAGCCAGTGGAGGAATAGTGTAGTCAAAATAACAACAGAGTTCACTAAAGAATAGGCAGGACATCCAAGATCAACTGCTGTCTGGTGATTTTAAGATGAGCTCTCATGTCAGAGATATTAAAATAATAGAAGAAGCTATGCTTTAGCCAGGCACGATGGTGCACTACTTTAATCCTAGGAATTTAGAGGCAGAGGCAGAGGCAGGTGGATCTCTGAAAATTCAAGGTCAGCCTGGTTTACATGGTGAGTTACAGGACAACCAGAGCTATATAGAGACACACACTCCCGATCCCCACCCACTCCCCCGCCAACTCCCATAAAATGTTATGTTAGTTTAACTTTAGCACTGGAAATAAAACAAAATTATGCTTTCATGGTAAAGAAACACGGTTTGATGTAAGTTTAAACATTCACAAATATTTGGTCACCATTGAACTTTCAAAACAGCCCCTGAGGTTAGTTTGTAAGGGAACAGGTGGCAAAGAGGAGGTCCTCTAAAGAAAGGGACATGGCATATAGTGTTATAAAGAGATAAAAAGAAGCTAGAAGGATTAAAAGATGAGAGGGCTTGGAAATCAAGATAAAGGAAGAACTGTGGGGTGACAAAACTAAGACTAAAGACCTTTTGAAAAGCTACATAGAAGCTTCTTAAAACATAGACACATATGAAAGCAATTTAAAAGGAGTTAGCAACTAGATAAATCCCACATACCTATGGACACATGTCTTTTGATAAAGAAGCCAAAACTATATAATAGAAAAAAAAAAGACCCCATCTTCAACAAATGTGCTGGTCTAACTGGATGTCTGCATTACAAGAGTGCAAATAGATCCATATCTATCACCCTTCCCAAAAAAGTCCAAGTGGATCAAAGACCTCAACAACAACAACAAAAAAAACCAGATACATTAAATCTGATATAGAAAGTAAAGAATGGCTTTGAATGCATAGGCACAAGAGACAACTTTCTGATCAGAACACCAACAGCTTAGGCACTAAGATCAACAATTAATACATGGGACCCCATGAAATTGAAAAGTTTCTATAAGCCAAAGAACACCATCAATAGAACAAAATGGCACCCTATAGAATGAGAAAAGATCTTTATAAACTTATATCTGACAGTGGACTAATCTCCAAAATAAATGAAAAACCCAAGAAATTAGACATCAACCAGCCAAATAACTCAGTTAAAAAAATGGGTTACTGAAGTAGAAATTACTGATTTCTTTGGAAACTCAGTTATGTAATATGATGTTTTGCTGAAGCACACACATGATGATGAGGTTTTGCTAAAGCCGACATGTGAGAGGATGCATGACGTTTAGAAAGAATATAAATATGACCTCACAGACAGTGGGAGGAGACTCTGGCATTAATTCACTGTCCTCCTTCTCACTGGCTTTTGTTGACGAAGCTCTTGTTTTGGTCTGCCTTACACTTCATCACTAACCTTTGCTTGTGGTGACGTAGCATAGAGTGATTACCAAAGAACTCACAATACTCTGGCAGCTTCTTGCAGCTACCACAGACTCAGGCTGATTGGAGAATCTTGGTTTCATTCTGGATCTGAGGTTGCTGAGTGTTGATTGCCAAGTGGACTGGACTGCGGCTGCTGATTCGTGTTGGTGTTTTGCTGGAGGACTGGACTGCTGACAACAAGGACTGGAGTTGCCCCAAAGAACTGTTTCTAAACAGGTCCACAACCCACACTTTCTATTAACCTCTTTCCCACTACATCTGATGGCTGGTGAGCTAGAAAGGAGGTTAAAGTGTTTAAGAACCCTTTTTAAAGTAGCTTGTGAAAAATCTAAGACAGCAGGATACAGCGCTAAACAGAATTCTCAATAGAAGAATCTCTAATGGCTGAGAAGCACTTAAAGAAATGTTCAGGATCCTTAGCCATGGAGTAAATGCAAATCAAAATGACTCTGAGATTCTATTTTACACCCATCAGAATGTCAATAATCAAGGGACAGCACATGCTGTTGAGGATGTGGAGCAAGAAGAACACTCCTCCATTGCTGGTGGGAATACAAACTTATACAACCACTTTGGAAATCAATATGTCATTTTCCCAGAAAATTGGGGATAGTTCTACCTCAAGACCCAGCTATACTACTCCTGGGTATAGACCCAAAAGAAGTTACCATACACCATATCCCAAGACACTTCCTCAACTATGATCATAGCAACTTCATCTGTGATAGCCAAGAGCTGGAAACTAGATGACTCTCAATTGCAGAAAGGGTGAAGAAAATATGGCACATTTACACAATCGAGTATTACTAAGTTACTGAAAACTGATATCATGAAATCTGCAGGCAAATGGATGGAATTAGAAAATATTCTGAGTGCGATAACTGAGACCCAGAAAGACACATATGCTATGTGCCCACTTATAATTGGATATTAGCTGTAGAGGACAACCATGTTACCTACACTCTACAGACTCAGAGAATCTAAGGAACAAGGACGACCTGTGGGAGGATGCTTGAATCTCACTGACAAGGGGAAATAAAATAGACATGGGGGATGGACTGAGCGAAGATGGGGATTGGGTGGAAGGGGGGAGGGGAACAGGGGATCAAGTGTGGGGAGGACAGAGGGCGAGAGAACGGGGATTGGTTGGTAGGGGGCATTTCTGAGACAAACTAGAAACCTAGGAAACTCCCAGGAACCTATGAGGGTGACCCCAGCTAAGACTCCTAGCAATGGGGGATGTGCAATCTAAAACAGCCTCCTCCTGTAACCAGGCAAGACTTCCAATGGAGGGATGAGGACAACTGCCCACCTACAAAACCTTCAGCCAAACATTAGGCAGAGCTGGGGGAATCCTGCAGAAAAAGGGAGGCAGGATTGAAGGAGCCAGAGGGGTCAAGGACAGCACAAAAAACCATACAGAATCAACTAATCTGGGCCCAAAGGGGCTCACAGAGACTAAACCACTAACCAAAGTGCATACATGGGATGGACATAGGGCCCGTACACATAGGTAACAGATATGTAGCTTGGTCTTCATGTAAGACCCCTAAAAAATGGAGCAGGGGCTGTCTCTGACTCTATTCCATGCCTTTGGACCCCTTCCCCCTAACCAGGCTTCCTTGTTTAGGGCCAATAGGAGATACGCCTAGCCCATTCCCACTTGATAAGCCAAGATGGGCTGATATCCATCAAATGCCTCCTTTTCTCTGAGGAGGAAAGGAGGGAGGGATGGGGTGAGGTGAGAGGGAGGGGCTAGGAGAAGAGGGAGAGTTAGCTGTGATTGGGATGCAAATAAAATAAATAAATTTTTAAAAAGGAGTCACCACATAATAGGGAATATCTCACATAAAAAACACTTTATCCTAGCAAGTTAAACCTTCGGTGTCAGAAATGGGTTAAATCTCCTTGAGTAATTGCCCAAAAGGTTCCCATAGAATCCCTTCCTCTAAATAGCACAGGCTTTTGCTGAGGCTGATTGCCCTCTGTAATCTGATGGTAATCTTCTACTGAAGATACGACTGTCACCACAAATGGACAAGCCAAACTGGTGGCTAACCTAAAGCTTCACTCCTACTGATTAGTGCTCATAGCATTACTGGAGGAAAAAGGAATCATCCCTGTCACTGAGCCCTTGAACTTGTGAGCCATAACAATGATCTGCCTGGAAGATACACTGGTACAATAGTGGCACAAATGTTACGGGATTAACCATTCACTTTCTGATGGCATTTAAGGCCCATTTCATGAAATAGAAACCATACCTAATATTACTAAAGTAGCCACAAACTGGAAACTTGAAAGGTCATGTGTTTCAGGAAGACAGCAATAACATGACTCCGAATGACATACTGCCACCCACAGACCAGAGCACTGCTAAACCCTCAACAGAGAAACTTCTTGCAGTAGATAGCACTTAACAAAGAGACTCTGACTGGACAATGTGCAGAATGAAAGATTTTAGATCATATAGCTCTAATGGGATGTCTTTATCAAACTCCTCCCCTCCAGATTCAGGAATCTATGTGGAAGAGGAGGTAGAAAGATTTTAAGAGCCAGAGGTGGTAAATGACATCAAAGAAACAGTATTTTCCAAATACAATAAAATCGGTACACATGTGGACTCATGGAAACTGTGACAACATGCACAGAATCTATACAGATTCAAACCAGTTAAATTCCGGCACTGACACATAGTAATAGCTGTAGTCACAGCACAGACATAGAGTTACCCCCAAACCATAAGCTATTTGTTATTGAAATCTACTAGGAAAGGGAAAACCAGTATTCTTCAATGTCATTGGGTCTATCAACCATACTCTAGAGCACACCCTATGGCCAGAGTAGCTGGGCAGCATACATACTCCATATTTGTTTGTTATGTAGGCCTTTTGTTTTAATTTATTGCGGTTTGTCATTTTTTGTCTTATTGGTTTTTTGAGTTTGATTTTCATTTTATTTATTCTTTTTTTTTGAGAGAACTAGAATATGAAATTGGGTAGTTAGTGAGAAGGGGAAGAACTGAGGCAAGCTGTGGGAGGGGAAGAAATATGATCAAAATATATTGCATTAAAAATATTAAAAATTAACAAACTAATTGGAAAGAACAAAATTATACAATTAAATGTTCAATTATCAGTGACGGGTTATGAAAGGAAGAAGACAGTTTTCTTTAGGGTGTGGCCTCTTGGTGAGTCACGTCACTCCAGAGTAAAGAGCCATAGGGACAGCAGAAGTCAGTCTTGATGGGTAAAGAGGGAACGCAGGTTAGGTACTATATCAAAGGGGCTGGAACAGGGAAGAGCTGATTGAGGGGCTAAATTTGATTAAAATACATTGTAAGAAATTCTTAAGCAAAAAATAAAACTGAGGGAACAAAAAGAAAATGGTTAACTACATCCCCGGGATTACTCATTTGTCCATTGTGTGGTAAATCATGCTGGCTGGAGTCCTTCCCAAGTGCTTCTTAATGCAACCCAGCAGGTAGAAAACTGCAATCATATAGAGCACATCTAACAAACATCAAACTATCATATAGTATGAAAAGTACAAGGCATTAGAAATCTAGATGTGCTAAAAATTACTCTCAGGTTATTTTGATGCAGGGTATTTTTGGAAACACTGGTCAGTTTCAAAGTGGTCTGCTATGAAGTCAAGTTCCAGATCCAATCACTATGTAGTTTACATAATTGCAAAACAGAGAAACAAATAGACAAACCAATACACATGAAAAACAATAAAAATGAGCTAGGAATATAAAGTTACAATGTGAATTTTCAAGTTTTAGCTTTATTGCTTACTATCTACAGGATCTTGAGTAAATACTTAACTCATCCAACTGACTTATAAAACAAGAACATATCATAATTCACAGGGCTATTGTTAGGGTATAATTATATAACCTGGCTAGGTATTAATTTTAGTAAAGGAAGTTGGAATAAACAACAAAACACAAAACAGTTCCTTTCTCTTTCCCTGCTACCACTGTATATGTTTACCCCAGGATTGTTCATATTGACAGATTTGATAAATGTAAGCAATTTCTTCAAGGCATTCCCCAATTCTCTTGCCTACAAGTAATCTCTCCCTTTTCACAAGCAGTCTACCTGCATTTTGTTACCAGAGCTTATTTCTACATTACTTCACACTTTATGCTCATGGCGTATCTTTCTAATGGTCACAAACATTATACACACACACACACACACACACACACACACACACACACACACACACACACAGAGTCTAATTTATCTTCATAGTAGTAGCATTTACCATGGTGTCAGGAACAGAAGGGAGGTTTTGCTAACAGAAGGATATCAGTGAGCAAACAAGGCAGGGATCATGTTTCCATACTGACCTCTCTTTTGAACTACCATTAACTAAAAGAGGTCACTGCAGCTCAATCAACACTAAAAGTCAGACAGGAGACATCAGACTGTGATTGATCAATTAGCGATTAGGTCAGCTAACAGTTATTTGAGGCCTGGTATAGGAAAGATCATTTAAAGAGTAATCATGGGCATTTTCTTAGTCTAAAACAGTGGTAATGGCTCTGCAGAAGAGTGAAGGGCACAGCGCCATAGTGCTTAAACATCTAGAGAACGGTGAGCAAGGCCCTGCTACATAGTTTAGGATTTACCATAGAACAAAATTATCTCCTCACAGGTTTATAAGTAAGCATTTCTGGCTACATTCTTTTCGGTACTCTATGAATATTTTATATGATACAGACTTTGTATTTACTGAGAAAGTGTTTCACATTGAAAACAGAATGTTTCTCAAATACTTATTGTTTCAGAGAAAAACATCTTTAAACATGTTGAAAACAATGTGCTTACCTGCGGTTTGTCACAAAGCAGAACTGTTTGAAAATACACATTGAGGTGGCACATCCAAACATTTAAAATACAAGCACAGTAGACACTGTCAGATGTGAGGGGAAATATATAACACTTCAGAGCCCAAACATGAGCTCAGGACAAGAGAGATTTTCATGGCTTGTGTAACCTAGGCCTAGACACGTGGGCTTCCAATGCTCAGGAAGAGGCTTGATTAGAAGCAGAACTAGGTGGAGAAGGATCTTAAAGATTTGAGAGGCACTACATTTGTTAAATATTTTTTGTAGAATATTTACTGTCCTATAAAAGACTAAGAACAATAAGCAACTTGAGAATTTCTATCTTCCACTTTTTGATTTAACAAATACATTTTGTTGTTCCTCAAAAGTCTAAAATCAGAGCCCTTGGATGTTTTTATCAAATCTATGGCAAATATGCAGTTATTGGTGCACTTTCTACCATTTTAATGTCTAACGTTTCTCACGATTATGTCTATCTCTGTATCTATTCTCCTACTTATAATAAGCAATTTAAAATATTACTTTAAAAATTGGACAAGATATATAAAATAATTTTGGAGCCGAGTATGGAATATTTCATTGAGAATTTGTATCTTCATAAAGCATAAGAATATATATGCCAGAAAACGGCTAAAGAGAATACCATGTATATATTTAAAACTAATCTGCACAGCTTAATCACAATTTTCTTACATGCAGTCTATTTTGCATTTTATAATCCAGAAAATTGTCACAATAATAAATGCGAATTTCACCCCATGTCTTAAAAATCCTATATTCCAACAGTTTGCTATTTTCATTTAAAAATGGTGGTGAAATTCCCTTAATAACCAATAACACCTTTCTTGTCTGTATTCACTCATTCTCTCTGCCCACGTGGGCCTTACTTTTAAACTCATTGAAAATGATGTTTTCCAAGCATGTGCCACATGACTTGTTCATATAAATGGAGCAAATTAAACTGTCTCCACAGATATCCTATCACATTTGTAGTCCTGATTTCTCTCTTTAGCACGTGGCCAAGACACCGTATTATCTGCCTGCAGAGGTTGACCTCAGGATATTAGATTCTGCCACACAGCTCTCTTGTACTAAACCGAGGGGAAACACTTAATCACCCCTGCCTTTTCAGGAAAAAATCAACTTTAAATTTACCATGATGAAAAATCAATAAAGCAGTAATTGCTTGGCTTATCATCGCGTGGAAGAACAAATTGGGAAGCGAAGCTTAGCGTCCACACAGATTTCAGGGAGACACATGGAGTTTCAGGATCACTAAGCTAGAAAAGGAAAAGGTCTCAGAGTGATAATTAAATCTACTCATGCTGATTTTCTGCCAAATTTATTTCCCAAGAGTATATAAAAATGTTTCACTGCTTGCTAGCCAGGCATAACTAATCAAATCAACATTACACCAATGTATATACAAGACATAAAATATGCAAACTCAAGCCTATAGATACTAGATTAATACTGATAAAAATGTTAATAAAATTAATATAAATTTTTTTAAAAAATTATTTTGTTCTATAAATATCCATTAATATTTTATCAACTAACATAGCATTTTAATTACATCATATCCTTCCCATCACTTTAAATGGTGAAAGTTTTGATTAAGCTATAAAATTTTATTTATTTAATAAAATTCAAGCTAGCATACATTATGTATTTTTATTGCTAAGACAATCCTCTGTACCTTATTTCATCTGGTTTATTCTTCTTCAATGTAAATATATGCTATTACGTATAAATCAGTCCATTCTTCTACACAATTTCCCCACACGCAATGTAAGCTACCAGATCTGTTGTCTAAATTAAACTTCACACACAAAAACAGATTCATTGTCCAAAATAAAATGAGGACTATACATCATCCTTCCGACAAGGCAAATACACACCACGAAAAAAATATTCTGGAGATATTTGGTGTTTACAAATGACTGGTCCTAATAGACCTAATTCCATGCAGCAGATCAGCATCGCTCTAATGGAAGTGCAACACAATTATACTCAAACACTTGCACTAAGGGGAGGAGGAGGAGGAGCTTTGCTTTTTCTTTTGTTAAAAAATGATTTTATGTGTGTCCTTCAACTGGCTACTGGGACTATGATAATTAAAACATTTAGAACAGCACAAGCCCCTCAGCCTCTAATCTGAAGCTCAGGTCAGCTGTCTGTAGATTCTAATTTGTCCTCCATTTGTATTCATGACAAGAAAATACTGAATATTTAACAGCAAACCAGCAGGAGGAGGTATTGTGGGCTTCGAGGTTAAATAATTTGATTTCTGTGCAGATTACATGTAACATCCAACATCCAATCTCACACCTGATTTGGCAATACAATTACAGTAACAATGATGCAGGTGCACCATCGTACAAAGTAAAGAAAGAACAACTTTTCTCATGGACTGGGAAGCAATAACTTTAAAGTATTACACTGCTTCCAACACTTCTAAGGCTACCTTTTCAATACGAAAGCAAAAATAACTTACAAAGCATGTCAATAGATGCTCTCTGCTTTGATGGTACTAGGAGATCCTTCTATTTCAGCTCACTAAACAGCAGTGAGATTTATAAACAAAACACAGGTCTGTCAAGGGGCCTGCATGATGTCTTCTGGTCCAGTTTCCTGCCTTCAGGCAGGAATACATTGAAACAGAAGCTTTGTTTTGATCCAAGATAAACTTCCATCTGTTGAAAAGTCCAAAGGCTCTTTTAAGAGAATGGACTGCTCCTTAAAAGCAAGAAAAGGATAATGAGGCAGAAAGCCAGAGCAGAACACTGCGACTTCCTCCTAAGATCATGAAACTGGTTACAACTGTTTCCAAACACACACACACACACACACACACACACACACACACACACACACACACACACACACACACACACATGGGGGGATTGATATTAAATTTAAAACCCTGTAGCATAGAATGTATGCCCAGGATACTTCATGGAATTGAACAATGTATTTGAATTAAGATTTAGGATATAAAGAGGAATGAGCTTATTATACATAATCATGTCAAATCGTGTAGAGATGAAAATGTGTTTTATAATTTCATTATTTTCCATATTTTAAATTTACTTTCTGAACAAGACCATAAACAATAACATTAACCTCTTTCTTTTCTCTTTCCATCCCTCTCCTTCCTCTTCCTTTCTCTTTCCTTCCTTCCTTCCTTCCTTCCTTCCTTCCTTCTTCCTTCCCTCTTTCCCTTTCTTCTTCCTGCTGATTGGTAGTTTTATTGTTTATACTTACTAAATAAATCTGAGGGCAAGAATAATGATGAGGACTTTCATTCAGAAAGTGGGCACTACAATACTCAAGGTTCTTCCTGGCCCTTCTTTCTGTACTGATGCTATCCCAATGCCATATTTTAAAAAATGACCTCTAGCTGGACGTTGAGGTACACCTATAACAGCTACCTCAGCAGGCTGAAGTGGAGGGACTGTCAGAGTCCAAGGTTCCCTATGCTGGGCAATATGGGGAAACCTTGTTCTTTCTGTCTCAAAGAAACAGAAGACATTTTTGTCCTCTAAGTTTTTAGAATCAGAACCTTTCATTTTTAAATTACTAAAGAAATTATTCTATATTGGGCATAGCAAAATGGACACATAAGCAGAGTCTCTGCTCTCACAGTTTACCCTCTATAGGAACACATTATTACTTAGTGGTAAATGTCAAGGAGCTGATTAACCCTAAGAGGGGAAGAAACAGAGAGAGCTGCAGGATATTGTCTATACCAAGAAGCTTTCAACACACGGTTCACATACTAACTTAAATTTCACACATTCCCAGGTTTTAAAAATCACCTTCTGTGCTTGATTCCTCTTTTCTTTAGTTTGCAGTGGGGCAGTTTTGTGGATCTCCCTTGTTGTCTCCAGACTGGCAACTTCAATGCATCCAATATGATTCAAAAGTATTGACCAAACTAGTAACAATCTCACAGGCCTTTCCTATACATGCTATAGGTTTTGTTCTTTTGTGTGTTTTTTATGTAAATACTGAGTTGAGACTCTGTTCCTTATGTGAGGGAGAAGACTAAAAAGTCATTAAGGGCCAATAGGTAAGTTTTGTAAAAAAAAAAAAATTATTTCATTTTCTTGTACGCTTATAAAGTAGCAGGTTTCTTTATGATATTTTCTTAAATACTTAAAAGTTTCATTAACCTTTCCAAAATCCCCCCCACTATTTTGCATTTCTTTGCTTCTATACTTGCTTACATGTTCCTAGTCCCAGAATTTCCTCTTCCATTTTTATATCACATGTGATCTATGTTTTATTTTAGTGTGTGTGTGTGTACATGTCAGTGTGCATATGCAAAGGTCAAATTGGTTTTTCTTTCCCCTTTATGTGGTCCTGGAGGTTGACCTCCGGTCACTTGGCATTGATAGCAAGTATCTTAACACACTGAGTTATTCACTGGACTCCAATAAACAGGTAGCTAATGATGCATCTTTCCAATTTTAGCTATGTGCATAGAGGGTAAACAAATACAGAGCAGGATCACCCCTTCTAGTTTTATGGGGATTAGAGAGTGGTAGGAACTAATGAAGACTTTATACTTAATATGACTTAAATGTGTTAAACGATGAATAATCTAGATCAATGAAAGAAACTAGAGCCGAGGTGCAGTTAAATATAAACAATACTATTTCCCAGCTGCCCAGAAACCAGTTCACAAGAATAAAGTTCAAGCTTATCCTCTTCAAATAGCAAGGTGTGTTGCAACATCTACAGGCCACTTCTAAAAGCTTGACACTGTTGTTCCTTTTAAACCCTGTTTGTGCATTGTAAATCTGTTGCTGAACATGAAAGATGAAATATTTCAAGGACTATTCCCTCAAGGATTTGCCAGGACTCTACGTAAATACCTGTGACACATGAGCTAGAGTAAAAGATGAAACTCTGGACAGTCATTTCATGAAAATGATGTTTAAGCATACTGATAACTTTTAAAATCACTCACAACATTTAAAAATAACATCAAAGACAAGTTTACATAAAATATAGAATCAAATATGGTTCTATTACTTCAAAGACACGGCCAAATGTCAGGTACCAGTAAGCATTTGTAATTTGCTTTAATTCTGTCACAGAAACTATAATATAAAAATTAGAAAAATAATGGGAAAGCAAGATGGCCCAGTGGAGAAAGGTATTTACTACCAAGCCTGATCTTCTAACTGTGATCAGTAGAGCCCACTTGGGAGGAGCAAAGCAACTCCTGTGAGGTTCTTTGCTCGACAGCCCCACTCTCCCTCAGTAAATGAATGAATAAAATAATAAGCTAGAAAAAAGGAATTTTCTTATTCTTTCACCAGCCCTTCCCAAATAGTTTTCCATTGGATTCTCAATATATAAAAGGAAAGTCTGTAAAATATTTACTACTTTAAATGTACTAAACTGTGGTAGACTGCTTACGACCGACATACAGGAAGCCTTGGGTTCCATTTCCAGCACTGCATGAAACTGGACATGGAGATGTTCTATATCTATAGAGGTGGAGAATTCCAAGTTCAATGTCATGTTCAGCTACATAAGGAATTTCAGATCAGACTGGGCTACATGGCTCCCTGTCTCAAATAGCAAACTAATACCTGCCTAAAAGGAGCTGGTTGTTTCTGAACTTTAGAATTCCATAAATTTTAAAAAGGTCTAGAATAATTTGGGCCAAACTGATAATATATTATGGTTCTTCCAAAATGACTGCCTCTAAAACTTCTAAATTAGTACATATTTCTTCACACTGTATCTAGGATTTCACTGCATCAGATAGACGGAGAACAGAGACCTCTAAATTTATAGGAAAAATATCACTTCCTATTTGTACAATGCTTTCTTCCATGCAATTTTATATATTATGGAAAACATGCCAGTTGTAAAGATGAACAACTAGACAGATAATTACATTTAAGGAAATGTGAAGGTGCTAAATGACCACCCCCACTTTTGCTAAAAGCAAAGCCACACTATACTGTAGACAGTGATGACAGTCTGAAAGCAGGATCTGTAGGAGGGACAACCAAGACCTCTAAGATAGTACTTGAGAGCTACTGGCTCAAGAGCTATTAGTTTTAAGGCCAATATTAAGGCATCACGATGAATCAAACTGGCTACTTAATATCTATAGGTAATATTACACATATGACTGCCCAAACAAGGCTGTACCTTATAATCATAAATAAAGCACTTAAAAGGTTTGTTAGTTCACTGCACAGGCAATGTGAGTAGGAAATAGTACCATAAATATTAGGAAGAGCAATCTGAAGCAGGCACTGGGCCATTACTGAGATTATAAAGAAGTGTGAAATATACATCATCTTCACTCAATGTGCTACAACTTAGCTGAGAGTAATATGAGTATTTTAAATAATGAAAAAACTAATAGTAAATAATACATAAACCCAAGCACCTAAGCAGTATCCTCAAATATCACTCATAGAATAATGAACATATCGCTTCAACAGCGGATTCCCACAGATCCTACACACTCACAATGCTGCTCTTCACAGCTCACTTACAATCTGAGTGGTCAAACACTCAGTTCTTTTTTTAAATTATTTATTTATTTATTTATTTTTTTATTAACTTGAGTATTTCTTACTTACATTTCAATGTTATTCCTTTCCCGGTTTCCGGCCAACATCCCCCTAACCCCTCCCCCCTCCCTTCTTTATGGGTGTTCCTCCCATCCTCCCCCATTGCCACCCTCACCCCAACAATCACGTTCACTGGGGGTTCAGTCTTAGCAGGACCCAGGGCTTCCCCTTCCACTGGTGATCTTACTAGGCTATTCATTGCTACCTATGAGTTGGAGCCCAGGGTCAGTCGATGTATAGTCTTTAGGTAGAGGCTTAGTCGCTGGAAGCTCTGGTTGCTTGGCATTGTTGTACATATGGGGTCTCAAGCTCCTTCAAGCTCTTCCAGTTCTATCTCTGATTCCTTCAACGGGGGTCCTGTTCTCAGTTCAGTGGATTGCTGCTGGCATTCGCCTCTGTGTTTGCTGTATTCTGGCTGTGTCTCTCAGGAGCCATCTACATCCGGCTCCTGTCGGCCTGCACTTCTTTGCTTCATCCATCTTGTATAATTGGGTGTCTAATTGTATATGTATGGGCCACATGTGGGGCAGGCTCTGAATGGGTGTTCCTTCTGTGTCTGTTTTAATCTTTGCCTCTCTATTCCCTGCCAAGGGTATTCTTGTTCCCCTTTTAAAGAAGGAGTGAAGCATTCACATTTTGATCATCCGTCTTGAGTTTCATGTGTTCTAGGCATCTAGGGTAATTCAAGCTAATAGCCACTTATCAATGAGTGCATACCATGTGTGTTTTTCTGTGATTGGGTTACCTCACTCAGGATGATATTTTCCAGTTCCAACCATTTGCCTATGAATTTCATAAAGTCATTGTTTTTGATAGCTGAGTAATATTCCATTGAAACACTCAGTTCTTAAAGGTTGGACTCTTGGTCAGAGACTGGGGTTGAGGTATACAGAGAGAGTGTGAGGGGGTAGCTGAAATAGATATGATTGAGATACACTATATACCTATATGAAACTGTCAAAGAATAAGTGAAACATACTCCAAAAAGATTTTTTTGGTTAAAATTAAGTTTTCATAAAGTCAGGAAAACAAGTGGAAGCTAGGTATTTTGGTAAACTACAGAAGAAAATGATTCTGTTTATAATGTCAAATTGTGCTTTTGTTTTGAGATCAATTTTGAGATGAATATATAAGAACTAAGACAATGGTATTTATTTAATGAAAATAGTAATTGCTACTCAGCTATTAAAAACAATGACTTCATGAAATTCATAGGCTAGAAAATATCCTGAGTGAGGTAAGCCAATCACAGATAAACACACATGGTATGCACTCACTGATAAGTGGATATTGGCCCAAATGCTCAGATTACCCAAGATATAATCCACAGACCACATGAAGCTCAAGAAGAAGGACGACCAAAGTGTGGCTGCTTCAGGCCTTCTTAGAAGTGGGAACAAAAATACTCATAGGAGGAGATATGGAGACAAAGTTTGGAGCAGAGACTGAAGGAAAGGCAATTCAGAGCCTGCCCCACATGGGGATCCAGCCCATATACATACAGTCACCAAACCTAGACATTGCTGATGCCAAGAAGTGCATGCTGACAGGAGCCTGATATACTTGTCTCCTGAGAGGCTCTGCCAGAGCATGACAAATACAGAGGCAGCCAACCATCGACCTGAGAATAGGATCCCCATCGAAAGAGTTAGAGACAGAATTGAAGGATGTAAGAGACTTGCAACCCCATAAGGACAACAGTACCAACCAATCAGAGCTCCAACCCCATAAGGACAACAGTACCAACCAATCAGAGCTCCAACCCCATAAGGACAACAGTACCAACCAATTAGAGCTCCAACCCCATAAGAACAACAGTACCAACCAATCAGAGCTCTCAGGGACTAAACCACCATCCAAAGAGTACACATGGACAGACCCATGGCTTCAGCTGCATATGTAATGGAGGATGCCTTGTTGTACGCCAATGGGAGGAGAAACTCTTGGTTTTGCCAAGGCTGGACGCCCCAGTGTAGGGGAATGTCTGGACGGGGAGGTAGGAAGGGGTGGGTTGTTGGGTAGGGGAAAGGGGCTAACATTTGAAATGTAAAATAAAAAATGCAATAAAAAAAGAACTAGGACAATTATCCCATGCATTTATTTTATTTTAAATTATTATTTAATTTAAAATTATTTTAAGTTATTATTATTATTTATTATTTTAAATTATAACATTTTAGATTATTATTTATTATCCTAGAAAAATTTTTTTATAACATATCCTGAATTTGGTTACCCTCCCTTTATGCCTCTGAGTTCCTCTCTACCACCTCTCTCATCTGCACTCACTCCTTTTCTGTCTCATTAGAAAACAAACAAGCTTCTAGGGATGATAGTAACATAACACAACACAACATAACATAACACAAAATAAATGGTGAGGTAAAACAAAAACCAATACATTGGAATTGCACAAAATAAACACAGAAGAAAAAGAGCCCAAGACAAGGCATAAGAAAGAGACTCATTTTCGCACCTAGGAATATCACAAAAAAATGCTAAACTCGAGGTTATTTCACTGCTATGGTTCTTTAGTGGACTAGTAGTATTGGTTTTACTCTCTTTCCCTGGGCTATCTAGTTCAGTTCTTGGTCACCCAAACAGTGTCAAGATTGGGTTCCATCTTGTGGAGTGGGCCTTCAGCCAAATCAGATGTTGGTCGGTTATTCTCACAAGTTTTGTGCCATCTCTACACTAGCATATTTTGTAGGTTGGAAACCATGGTAGATCAGTGTTTGTGGCTGTGTTTACATTTCTTTTAGTCGCACGAACTGTACCTTCTTGTACCAAACTAGAACATATAAGTGAAGGCATTATGTAGGCACCAGCTTCTCCATGTTTAACAAGTTGTGTAGATGTCGTCTCCAGCAATGGGTCTTGTCCTCAGCTTGTGGGGAGAAACCTATATACTCTTGGCAACAGCCTGGATTGTTTAAGGATTCACCTGAGACCCTTTTGCCAACAACTCAAGTAGATATAACCCAATCTCCAGACTGAAAGCTTCATTTAATTCAAGAGATGGTAAGTTGGGGCTTTGTCCTTTCAATTACTTCACAATCCCAGTTAGATAGCCTTTATATGCATATACATACACATACATATATATGTATGTATTCTAGATGCTTCTACTGTATTGTTTCATATGACCACTCAAATGACCCTTAATTTCTGCTTTCCCTCCCCATACTCCCTCCCTTGTCCTCCCTCTTCTGTCCCCTTCCCCACTTAATCCTTCCATTCAAATCCTTCATTTCCCCTTCTTAAACTATCTGTATCTGATCCTCCCAACCCCTTGCCAGTACCTTACTTAATAACTCATTTCTGTAGTCCTATGAATTGTAGCTTGGTTATTACTGACCACTTCGAATACCACATGTACCCATATGCATATACCCCTACAAGAACAAATATCAATATATACAAATAAAAGTGACTATACTAATTTTTCAAACTAAAAAGTAAAAATAAAAGTTGTCAGTTATTTAATAATTAATCAACCTTTGGGCACTTTTCTTCTTATCTTGAGAAAAGCTTACCAAAATAAATTTTATTGAGAAAAATTACCCCCTGGTTAGTTTTCTTAGATTTATAGTGTTAGACCAAAATTTCAATTAATTTTATAGGGAGTTAGATTTTTGTATCAGATATTTCATTTTAATGTGAAAAAACCCCCACATATAGACTATCCTCTCTTTATACTAAAGTGTTTGGGAGGTTATAAAGGCAAGTGTAAGCAAAATTTTGTAGAGAATTATAACGTTATAATTGCTCTTACCTGAGAAAATAAAAGTTTGTTTTCAGAACTCTGTTTTAATCAGATAGATTACAAATGAAGCAAACAGCTAAAGAATCCGTTTACCCTATGGTTTATCTTGATGAAACATATCTATTTCTTTTTTTTTTCTTTTTTTCTTTTTTTTCTTTTTTTTTTTTTTGTTTTTTTTTTTTTTTGCTTGGGACCGAACCCAGGGCCTTTCGCTCGCTAGGCAAGCACTCTACCGCTGAGCTAAATCCCCAACCCAACATATCTATTTCTGTAGGCATGACTTTGAATATTATTCATTGTAACCTTTGTGTTTATTAGTTTACAAGTTACAAATTTATTAGCTCTCATTTAACCTTATATTTCATATCTTTTTACTACTTCTTTTCCTTCCTTCCTTCCTTCCTTCCTTCCTTCCTTCCTTCCTTCCTTCCTTCCTTCCTTTCCTCCTCCTCCTCCTCCTCCTCCTCCTCCTCCTCTTCCTCCTTCTCCTCCTCACTTTACATCTGCTTACTGGCCCCTCTTGGTACTCCCTTCCACAATTCTTCTCCCATCCCCCTGTCTCCTTCTCCCCTGAGTAGGTGGGGACTCCCTGGGTATACCCCTACTCTGGTACTTCAAGTCTCTAAGAGGCTTCATCTCCTACTGAGGCCAGACAAGGTAGCTCAGAGATAGGAAATTTTAAGTGAACGTTCTAAGTTGAGTGGCATAGGAATCATGAACTGAGCTATTCTGAGCCAACTTTAAAATTAAGCCATGTCATTTTGCAGAAAAGTACTTGTCCTTACAAGTTATGATTTTGACTAAGTGATTTTTCTGTTCCCATGCTAGTATTTAATTGCTGCTGTAAAAACAAAGAAAACTTAGGTAAGGAAATGAATTTTATCGTGACATAGGAAAGAATAAAGTCCGAGAGAGCACCACAGAAGGTGTTCTACCATACTGGAAGTCCCATCTGGCCACCTCCTCACAGCATAGTCCCCATCACACTCTTTACAACCACTCATGTCTGGTCCTCGATGAACTCTAGGCTAGGTTTGCAAAAATGTGCCTGAGTTAAAAGTAAAAAAGCAGGGGAAGAACTGATCATGCAAGAGTTTCACAGCATATTACTATAACAGGTGGTATATGTGAAAATCAAGCCTTCTGTAAAAGGTAAGAAAACTGGGTTTAAAGAGATTACCTAAGGTTACAAAGGATGAAAAGACACTAACCACTATTTAGTTTTTCTAAACGTTCTTTCTTCTCATGACTTTTGTTTTTTGGTCTCTTCCTGTTGTACAATGTATGCTCTTATGCTGAGACATTGATTTTTCTCTTTCAGGATCGTATCTAGCATGTAGTGAACACTAGGTAAGCACATACACACACAAACTTAAACTTTAAAAATTTGTGTGTGTGTGTGTGTGTGTGTGTGTGTGTGTGTGTGTGTGTCTGTGTGATCATGACTGTCCTACAGAGCATATATGGAGGTCCGAGGATAAATCTCGAGTTGATTCTCTTCTACCTTCACATTAGTTCCAGAGGCCAAAGCTAGGTCGACAGTAAATGCTCTTGCACACTGAGCCATCTCACCTATCCAGGCTATATATTTTTAAATAACTAAAGTTACTAAAAGATCAAAAAAAGCTCACATAGGCTGACCCTGTACCAAGATCCTGCCAGGAGAGAGGTGGTCTCCCAGGAGTGCTGATGCACCTGGGAGCACAGGTAAGACCACCACTTCTACTCCAAGGGACCTGTCTGGCGCCCTCAGGACACAGGAACAAAAGAGCAGTCTGGGACAGGACCCTTCTGGTTTCTGTCTGTGCCCAGAGCAGACCCTGTGCCACACTCTCTGTACCCAGATCCCACTGGGAGAGAGCTGGACTCCCAGGAGTGGGGACATAGCTGAGAGCATAGGAGCATCAAGCCACTGTAAGAGAAAGCAAGACCAGCTAAGACCAGAGATGACCGGAGGGCAAGAGGCAAGTGCAAGAACCCAAGCAACAGAATCCAAGGCCACTTGGCATCATCAGAACCCAGTTCTTCCACCACAGCAAGTCCCGGATACCCCAACACATGAGAAAAGCAAGAATCTGATTTAAAATCTCACCTCATGATGATGATATTAGAGAGCTTTAAGAAGGACATAAATAACCCCCTTAAAGGAAAACAGGACAACACAGGCAAACGGGTAGAAGCCCTTAAAGAGGAAACACAAAATCCCTTAAAGCATTATAGGAGAACACAACCAAACAGGTGAAGGAAGTGAACAAAACCATCCAGGATCTAAAAATGGAAATAGAAACAATAAAGAAATCACAAAAGGAGACAACCTGGAGATAGGAAACCTAGGAAGGAGATCAGAAGACAGACGTAAGCATGAGCAACAGAATACAACAGATGGAAGAGAGAATCTCAGGGGGAGAAGACACCACAGAAAACGCCACATAACAGTCAAAGACAATGCAAAAAGCTCCTAACCTAAAACATCCAGGACACAATGAGAAGATCAAACCTAAGGATAATAGGTATAGAAGAGAGCTAAGATTTCCAACTAAAAGGGCCAGTAAATATCTATAGAAGATAACCTAAAGAAAGAAATGCCCATAAATACACAAGAAGTCTACACAACAACAAATTGGACCAGGAAAAAATTTAATAATCACATAATAGTAATAATATCATATAATAGTAAAAACACCAAATGCACTGAACAAAAAAGGAATATTAAAAGAAGTAAGACAAAAAGGTCAAGTAACATATAAAAGATAGACATAGCAATCAGAATTACACCAGACTTCTCAATAGAGACTATGAAAGCTAGAAGATTCTGGGCAGATGTCATATAGACCCTAAGAGAACACAAATGTCAGGCCAGGCTACCATATACAGCAAAACTCTCAATCACCATAGATAGAGAAATCAAGATATTCCATGACAAAACCAAATTTACACAATACATTTCTACAAATCCAACATTACAAAAGATAATAGATGGAAAACTCCAACACAAGGAGGGAAAGTACACCCTAGAAAAACCAAGAACGTAATCTTCTTTCAACTAACCCCAAAGAAGATAGCCACACAAACATAATTACACCTCTAACAACAGAAATAATAGGAAACACCAATCATTGGTCCCTAATAGCTCTCAACATCAGTGGACTCAATCCCTCCCCAAAAGACATAGCCTAAGAGAATGGATATATAAACAGGACCCAGCATCCTGCTGCACACAGGAAACAGGAAACACAACACAGTGACAAAGACTAACGCTTCCTCAGAGTAAGAGGCTGGGAAAAAAGGTTCAAAGCAAATGGTCCCAAGGAAGAAACTGGAGTAGCCATTCTCATAGCGAATAAAACTGACTTTCAACCAAAAGTTATCAAAAAAGAGAAGAAAGGACACTTCATACACATCAAAGGGAAAATCTACTAAGATAAACTCTCAATTTTGAATATAAACCTCAAAGCACACATTGCACTTCACAAAATAATAGCGAGAGACTTCAACACCTCACTCTCATCAAAGGAAAGATAATGGAAACAGAAACTAACAGAAGTTATAAACAAATGGATTTAACATATATCTATAGAACTTTTCATCCTGAAACAAAATAATATATTTCTTCTTCTCAGCACCTCATGATACTTTCTCCAAAACTGACCATATAAACAGTCACAAAACAGGCCTCAACAGATACAAGAAGATAGATAATCCTTTGCATTCTATCAGCTCATCACGGACTAAGGCTGGTCTTCAATAAGAATTAAAATGACAGAAAGCCCACATACACATGGAAGCTGAACAATGCTCTACTCAAGGAGAACTTGGTTAAGGAAGAAGTAAAGAGAAAAATTAAAGAATTTAGAATTTAATGAAAATGAAGGTACAACATACCCAAACTTATGGGACACAATGAAAGCTGTGCTAAGAGGAAAACTCATAGCGCTGAGTGCCTGCAGGAAGAAACAGGAGAGAGCATATGTCAGCGGCTTGACAGCACACCTAAAAGCTCTAGAACAAAAAGAAGCAAATACACCCAGGAGGAGTAGAAGGCAGGAAATAATCAAACTCAGAGCTGAAATCAACCAAGTAGAAACAAAAAGGACGATACAAAGAACCAACAAAACCATGAGCAGGCTCTTTGAGAAAATCAACGAGATAGATAAACCATGAGCCAGACTAACGTGCCAGAGGGCAGAGAGAGTGTGTCCAAACTAACAGAATCAGAAATGAAAAGGGAAGCATAACAACAAAAACTGAGGAAATTAAAAAAAAAATCAGATCCTATTACAAAAGTCTATACTCAACAAATCTGGAAAATCTGGAGGAAATGGACAATTTTCTAGACAGATATGAGGTACTAAAGTTAAATCAGGATCAGATAAACCATCTAAATAGTCCCATTAAAAGCAGTCATTAAAAGTCTCCAAATCAAAAAATAGCCCAGGACCAGATGAGTTTAGTGCAGAATTCTATCAGACCTTCATAGAAGACCTAATACCAATAATATCCAAACTATTTTCCAAAATAGAAAAAGAAGGAACACTACTCAATTCATTCTATGCAGCCACAATTAATTACCCTTAAACCTAAAACACACAAAGATGCAACTGAGAAAGAACTTCAGACCAATTTCCCCTATGAACATTGATGGCAAAATACTCAGTAAAATTCTTACCCAAAAGATGCCCCAACACATAAAAAAGACACGTGCTCCACTATGTTCATCGCAGCCTTATTTATAATAGCCAGAAGCTGGAAAGAACCCAGATGCCCTTCAACAGAGGAATGGATACAGAAAATGTGGTACATCTACACAATGGAATATTACTCAGCTATCAAAAACAATGACTTTATGAAATTCATAGGCAAATGGTTGGAACTGGAAAATATCATCCTGAGTGAGGTAACCCAATCACATAAAACCACACATGGTATGCACTCATTGATAAGTGGTTATTAGCCCAAATGCTTGAATTACCCTAGATGCACAGAACACATGAAACTCAAGAAAGATGACCAAAATGCGATGCTTCACTCCTTCTTTAAAAGGGGAACAAGAATACCCTTGGCAGGGAATAGGGAGGCAAAGTTTAGAACAGAGGCAGAAGGAACACCCATTCAGAGCCTGCCCCACATGTGGCCCATACATATACAGCCACCAAACTAGATAAGATGGATGAAGCAAAGACGTGCAGGGCGACAGGAAACACATGTAGATCTCTCCTGAGAGACGCACCCAGAATACAGCAAATTCATAGGCGAATGCCAGCAGCAAACCACTGAACTGAGAACGGGACCCCTGTTGAAGGAATCAGAGAAGGACTGAAAGAGCTGAAGGGGCTTGAGACCCCCATATGAACAACAATGCCAACCAACCAGAGCTTCCAGGGACTAAGCCACTACTCAAAGACTATACATGGACTGACCCTGGGCTCTAACCTCATAGGTAGCAATGAATAGCCTAGTAAGAGCACCAGTGGAAGGGGAAGCCCTTGGTCCTGCCAAGACTGAACCCCCAGTGAACGTGATTGTTGTTAGGAGGGTGGTAATGGGGGGAGGATGGGGAGGGGAAGCCCATATAGAAGGGGAAGGGGAGGGGTTGGGGGGATGTTGGCCCGGAAACTGGGAAGAGGAATAACAATCAAAATGTAAATAAGAAATACTCAGGTTAATAAAGATTAAAAAAAAATCCTTGCAAACTGAATCCAAGAACACATCAAAAGGATCATCCATCACGAGCAAGTAGGCTTCATCCCAGGGATGCAGGGATGGTTTAATGTATGGAAATCTATCAATGTAATCCACCATATAAAAAAACTCAAACGAAAAAACCACACAATCATCTCATTAGATGCTGAGAATGCATTTGACAAAATTTAACACCCTTTCATGTTAAAAGTCTTGGAAAGATCAGGAATTCAAGGCACATACCTAAACATAGTAAAAGCACTATACAGCAAACCAGTAGCCAACATCAAATTAAATGGAGAGAAACTTAAAGCAATTTCACTAAAATCTAAGGAATTCCAGGAACTGGAGAAAGCATGGCTATTGCCTGAGAAAGTCTCTGCCCAAGGCCTTTTCATATATATTATGGCTTCCAGTTCAGTCTTTTTATGAAATCCCTGAGTGTATGAATTAGTGGGGCTCTTTCTTGCTTTTACCTTCTTTTGGAAATTTTATTCTTATTGTTGTGCTTTCACCTTTGATGGCGATAGTTTGAGTCCTATTTTATTACTATCCCTTAGAACATTTTTGTTTTCCAATAAAAAACAGAAAAGGAGTGAATCTGAATGGGAGGAGACGTGGGAAGAAAATGGGAGAAGTAAAGGAAACATCAAGACACAAAAAGATTTATCTACACAGGACCCCTGAAGAGCTTATTGGATCCCACAATAGATATATCTAGGTTTCTAGATTAGTACATAGTACATGGCTAGAGTACAATGCCTGCAGAGTCTCTGGTCAGCATGGAGTTTCTCATTGGAAACACACACACTATTTCTATGATGAAATGAACTCCAATAGCTCATCTATAAGTAATACTTGTGAGAGTCCCCATGTTGATATTGGGCCACCTATGCCTCTTGGTGTCTTGGCTTCCTCCAAAATACAAATAAAATAGTACCACACTAATAACTGTGTAAAATGGTAATCTCAAAAACCAGATCCTTGCATTAACCACACACATTCTCATTATGGACTGCTACTTTCGGCTGCAAACTCCACATCTGACAAAATTAGTCATAAATATATATTTAAAATCATGTGACTTCTTACTCTTTACACTGTGAGTTCATGTAATTCTCAGTTTTAGTTAAAAGTAATGCTTGACACTTTTGGATAATTTTACAGGTAGATGTGAATGAGAGAATCCCCTACACTCCAATGAAGAAACATACCACTTCATAATTTACCTGCTATCTGTTTCTACTCCTCTGCTGCCTCTAATATGCAAACCTCTACTGAAGACATTTCTACCAGGGTGATTCAGCTGAATGAAAACTCAGGAATAAATTATATGTTTAACACCAAAGATACCCAACTAAACTAAACTATGAATTCAGGATAATTATTATTTACTGCATGACCAACATTTGCCTAAAGTTAACAGAAACACAAACTTGCCATTCCAGCAACAGTACTTAAAATGTCTAGAGTCTAATATATACTCAGGAAGGGCAAGAGAGGAGATATGATAGCCCATCTTTTGCCTTTCTAGGTCATCCTGTATTTAGAGAAGGAGTAGATTCTTTAAAGATGTCATGAAACTCCTGAAAGGACACACCGTATGACTAAACCGTGGTGCAGAGACAAGAAAGCTCTAATTCTTACCAATTAAATAGTCTGAAAACAGGAAGATATCATTGAAAGAAAAATGCTCTGAACACTTACAAGTAAAGCAACATGTCTGTAAGATCTCTGTCTCCCTCTCCATACTGGTTTGGTTTCACATGGGTTTGCACGCATGACCTACTGCATGACATTGTAATAAGTGATTTTATCCTATGCAGCTGTCACCTGCTATGCATGAAGACGCTTCCTTCTTATCACTTAAACTGCCTCAGGCTCTTACACTCTTCCACATCTGCTCTCTTCAATACTGAATCCTCAGCCTTTGGAGAAGATGGTGGGATAAATATTCTCTATTTAGGGTTTAACATTCTGCATGTTTCTTGTTCTGCTGTATTTTGAATATTAGTGTTAATCATCATCTACTCCAAATAGATACATCTATAAAAGTGAGAAAATAAAATAACCTATAGGTATAATGGTAAATCATTAGAAATACGATTTCAATACTTGTATGCACGTACATTTACTAGGTATGCATCCTATGATCTGTTTAGTAGTGGGCCCTTGGCCCAATAATGTGCCAGTTATAGGTTTATATTATGATGTAAAAATTAATGGTTCCTCTCACAATATTCATGCCACTATTTCACCAGTGAATATTTCTTACCAGATTGGTTATTAACGATACTCACGGGAGTTTGATGGCTGCATATTAATGATTGCTACTTTCTTCCCCCATTAGCTTGGAAAAATCTCCAAGACAGACAGAGAGAGAGAGAGAGAGAGAGAGAGAGAGAGAGAGAGAGAGAGAGAGTTGAGACAAAATTTCCTGGAAGGTACCAGCTTGATTTCTCTATGTTCTATTACTCAAAGAGGTGATGTCTTCAGAAGTATGTTCTTATAATCATATTGTGGGGGTAACCAAGAGAATTGGCTATAGTTTGTATTGTGACGGTTATATGGGACCTCAGTGACTAAAACCTATGGAAGATACTTCTTACTGATCTGATACTGGATGTTTTATTTTTTAACCTCTGGTGTCCTATAGTAGCACTGTTCCTCCATTATACGATAATTATTTGTGAGTTTCTCTCTTTCTTTCTCCCTAACCCCCTGTGTTTCTATGCATAAACAATGAATCTTTGTGTGTCTTACATCCAGAATATTAAAAAACTTCAAGTCATACAAATGTTCTGATTTTATATTCATTATTGTTCTATGGAATCCCTTATTTTAATGCATCACTAACAACCAACCCTGGTCTTATAAATCTATGTACATATTACAATCAACCTTGAGTATATTGGCAGATACCTGTAACAACAATATTATAATAAATATAGTTCATATAACTTAGAGTTATGGGAAGAATGTAATGAGTCAATTTCTAGAAATGGAATATTTTCCAGAGTGTAGCAGAAATACAGTGACTAAAATTGTACATTATCTCAAAGTTTACAAACTAGTTCAATTCATCAATGAAATCCACTGTATAAACAAACTCAAACAGGAACCACGATCATCTCGTTAGACACTGAGGAAAGCATCTGACAAAATTCCACCACCCCTTCATGCAGTAAAAGTCTTGATTCAGGAATTCAAGGTCCATACCTAAATATAGTAAAAGCAATATAAAGTAGTAGCCAACATCAAACTAAATGGAGAGAATCTTGAAGCAATCCCACTACAATCAGGAACTAGACAAGCTGCCTACTCTTTCCCTATGTATTCAGTATAGTACTCAAAGTCCTAGCCATAGTGATCCAGACAACAAAAGAAGGTCAAAGGGATACAAATTGGAAAGGAAGAAATCAAAATAACCACTATTTACAAAGGATATGATGAGCCCATACTTAGAAGCGAGCCCTAAAAGAAGTCCCAACAGAGAACTACTAAGCCTGATAAACAATTTGTCAAAGTGGCTTGGTATAAAATTAACTCCAATCCAGTAGCCTTCCTCTACTCAAAGGATAAACAAGCTGAGACAGAAATTAGGGAAATGACACACTTCACAGTAGTCCCAAATAATATAAAATGCCTCGGGTGTGACTACAACTAAGCAAGTGAAAGCTCTGTATCAAAAGAACTTCAAGTTTCTGAAGAAAGAAATTGAAGAAGATATCAGAAGATAGAAAGATCTCTCATGCTCATGGATTGGCAAGATTAATATAGTAAAAATGGTCATTTGCCAAAAGCAACCTACATATTCAATGCAATCCCCATCAAAATTCCAACTCAATTCTTCATAGAGATAAAAAGAGCAATTTAGTTGATTTAGCTCAGTGGTAGAGCTTGCCTAGCAAGCACAAGGACCTGGTCAGTCCCCAGTCCGGAAAAAAAAAAAGAAAAAAAAAAAAAGAGCAATTTGCAAATTCATTTGAAATAACAAAAACCCAGGATAGCAAAAACTATCCTCAACAATAAAAGAAATTCTGGGGGAATCACCATCCCTGGCCTCATTCTTTATTAGAGAGCAATAGTGATAAAAACTATACAGTACAGAGGCTGGCAGGTGGATGAATGGAATAGAATTGAAGACCCAGAACTGAACTCCCTCTCCTGTGGTCAGTTGATGTTTTGAAAGGAGCCAAAACTATCCAGTGGAAAAAGGATAGCATTTTCAACAAATGGTGCTGGTTCCACTTGAGGTCCAGCATGATAAGAAGAATGCAAAGTCGAGCCCATTCTTAGTGCCCTGTACAAATCTTAAGTCCAAGTGGATCAAGAACCTCCACATCAAACCAGATAAACTCAAAGTAATAGAAGAAATAGTGGGGAAGAGACTCAAACACATTGGTCTTGGTGAAATTTTCTTGAATAAAACACCAATGGCTTATGCTCAACATCAAGAATTGACAAATGGGACCTCATAAAACTGCAAAAGCTTCTGTCAGGCAAAGATGAGACCTCGTATAGGACGACACAGCAACCAACAGATTGCAGGATCTTTGACCAATCCTAGAATTGGATGAGTGGGATAATCTCTAATATATACAAAGGACTCAAGAAGTTGGAATTCAAAAGACCCGAAATAACCCTATTAAGAAATGGGGTACAGAGGCTAAAGCCGAAGAATACTCAGCTGAGGAATATATCAAATGGTCAGAATTACCTAAAAGAAAATGTTCAGCATCCTTAGTCATCAGGGAAATGCAAATCAAAACCACCCTGAGATTCTACCTTACACATGTCAGAATGGCACAGAGATCAAAAACTCAGGTGACAACAGATACTAGTGAGGATATGGTGAAGAGGAACACTCCTCCATTGTGTTGTGTTTACCAAGCTGGTACAACCTCTGGAAATTAGTCTGAAGATTCCTCAGAAAGAATTGGACATTCCACTTGCAGGGACCCAGCGATACCACTCACAGAACATATCCAAATGATGCTACAACATTCAACAAAGACACATGTCCCACTATGTTCATACTTAGCCTTGTTATAGTGAAAGAAGCTATAAAAAGAACCCAGATGTACTTCATTGAGAGAATGGATAAAAATGTAATTATCTGCACAATGTGCACATCTGCACAATGAGTACTACTCAGCTATCAAAAACAATGATTTCCGCGCCAAAATCCATAGGCAAATGGATGGACTAGAAAATATCATCCCGAGGAGGTAACCCCAATCACAAAAAAACAAAAAAAAAAAAAAAAAAAAAACATGGTAAGCACTCTCTGATAAGTGGGTATTGCCCAAAACCCAATTACCCAAGATACAATCAAAAAAGACAACATGAAGTCAAGAAGAAGGATGACCAAAGTGTACATACTTAGTCTTTCTTAAAAGGGGGAATAAAAATATTCATGGAGAAGATATGGAGACAAAGTTTGGAGCAGACTGAAGGAATGACCATTCGGAGCCTGCTCCAGCTGGAGATCCAGCCCATATATATACCACCTGAACCTATACACACATGAAGCCATGAAGAGCATGCTAACAGGAGCTTGATATAGCTGTGTCCTGAGAGACTCAGACAGAGCATGACAAAGACAAGAGGCAAATGTAGCAGCAAACCATTGAACTGAGGCGGGTCTAGATTAAAGATTTAGGAAGGTTTTAAAGAAGATGAGGGGCAGCCCCCCTGGAACAATAACAACAACAACTCCCAGGGACTAAGCCACTACCCAAAGAGTACACATGGACAGACATATGGCTCCAGCTGCATAGTGTAGCAGAGGATGGCCTTATTGGACACCAATGGGAGAAGAAACTCTTGCTCCTGCAAAGGCTGGATCCCCCAGTGTGAGGGGCTTAAAAGCCAAAATTTGGTAAGGCAGGATTGGGGATGGTTGAGGGAACACCCTTATAGAAGAAGCCCAGGAGGGGATCGATAGGGGCTTATAGATGGGAAACTGGGAAAGGAATAACATTTTGATGTAAAAAAAATCTCCAATAAAAAATTTTTAAAAGTAAACTCCCATGCTTTTGCCATCATGTACCCAAGCCCTGAAACAATGCAACTTCCAAATTTTATTAAAAAAAATAAAAACATTTAAAAACCCTATGAACATCCATTAAAAAATCAATCACATTATATCTTACAAAGACTATTTTAGATATGTTGTTCCATTTTGAACTCTCATGTTTTTCAAAAGTTCGAACACCTGGAGTGTTCGAAATTCCACTAATTGTAATTTTTTTGCAAAGATTTATTACCTACATATATGTGTTTGCTAATTAAGTGTTGTCTTTAAAATTGTGGAAGAGGGGTATCAGAGTCCCCATAACAGGGTGTCAGAGCCATCATGACGTTGGTAATCAAACTTGGGACCTGTGGGAAGAGCAGTCGCGCTTTCAAACCCTGAGCCATCTCTAACCTTAATGGACAACGGAATCCCAGTTATTCAGTCACCGACAAAGAAATGCAAAATAACTACAGTCAGTGGAACGATTTGGTCAAAGGTCAAAGGGTTTTCCCAGATTTGAAATTGAGATTTTTGCTTAAGGAGACATAGATCGAATCTAATCATTGGTATAGGATTTTCGCCAGGACGTGTCAGATCCAAACTGCGCGTCCAGCAGGAAATTAGTCGATGAGTATTAATGGTCAAATATCGACGATGCCACCATCACTGACCTTTGAACTGACAGTTACTGGTCTCGTTTCTCGTTCAAAAATGCGCAGGCTTTAGAAATGTTACCCTACCTCAGCATCCTTTCACTTACCTAACATGGAATCACCAAATACGACAGAATCAGCATCATGCTTTGAGCACCCAACAATAATAATTGACAGAGGAGCTTGAAAGAACGAGGCCACAGATTGGCCCAGAGCATAGCCTATCAACACTTTGATTGACACAGTTTTGATAGCAAACTGAGCCTCTGGCTCTCCCCAAAGATACGTTTTCAAACTTCAGCTACCAGAGCTCCGAGCCACTATCTCCCAGGAAATCACATGGCTGCCCTGAACACAGTACGAAAACATAATGCTGTTGACTAAAGCGCCTATATAAATGGAGACACTGGTGATTTTCTCAGTCCAGGCAAAAGAAAACCACATCAAAAATATCAAGCAAACAGCGCACCAAGAGAGAAATTGTTAGGACGAGATTAGCTCAGTGGTAGAACACGTGCCTGAGCAAGCCTCGGGTTAAGGGACCTCGAGGTTTGGTCTCAGCTTTGAAAAAGAGAAAAGAAAGAAAGAGAAAAATAATGAAACCCCAGTCCTCATAACAAATGAGTTGACATTGAATATCTTGAGAGAAGACCACAGATCATCACTGATGCTAGTACCTAATATAGGAGTTGATCTGCAGGCCATGAAGAGGTGAAATGTGAAAGACAGTTATTGCCTCAAAACCATGTGGTAGGCGGTCTGATGTGGGACTGCAGAAGTCACTATCAGCTGAGCTGGTATTAAAGAAAACGCCTGCACATCTCTGTGCGTTGTCACTCTTGCAGCATCATCAAAAGTATTAGACATCTTTTGCTTTCTTCTTTCATAATTGGCTTCTGTTGCTGTTAATAAACTCGATACAGAGTAGAAGCATGATGTTTCTACCCGGATACATCATGTCTCAGCACCTTTCTAAGTTTTAACTATGTTTAACTAATTCACTGGAAACCCAGAGCAAAGAGTGCTTGTAAAGTGAACGGATAAGAGACTAGGCAATGGGCACTCTGTACTTTAAGCTGCAACCCGAAAGAGACTTCGCATGCCAAAAAGTGACTCATGGGAGCATGTGCAAAGCAACATAAACTCCTGTTCTAGAGTACTGCATGAAGACGCGGCACGGTAAAAGCATCACCACTGCATCTCAGCTTCACAAACATAGAGCGAATTAATATTCTAGTCTCAATTTTCTCTCTTTATGGGCAGGCTATCTTGCTTGTCACTCCTTAAGGCAACAATGACGCATTCTTTCAACATCAAAACAAATATAACCAATCTACCACCTAGGTGGAACACAAGGAGTCATGTGGGTAGTCATGATAGAGTCAGAATGAAGTAAACCTCCCATCACTCTGAGATCTGTAGTGATGGGATGATTTCGGGCCCCTGAGGTGAGAGAGAGAAAATTCTTCGAGCTCAGTCAGCAGACAGAGTCACAGGAAAATATCGTTAACAAGAAGAACAGCACTGAGGCAGCGACACTGATTCACCTGCCTGCTGATCCAGAGGCAAGGAGTGCATGTGCCTTTGCACTACAGTTCTAGAGAGTCAGAAAGTTCACGAATGGAACATCTGTCCACTGTACTGCGTGCATTTCCACACCCCAGTGACCTCTCCTCAGCGACATGAACTGACCTGCACTCAAACAATATTAATCAAGTGGAGCCTCCTTGAATCATAAGAATTGTCTGCAGGAATGAAGTCACACAGAACATCCTCCACATTCTAAAATCAGTGACATAGATTTATGCGGGCACTTTTACTGCCCTATGCATTCCCTGCTGGATTCAGCTTGGCTACCAAGAGCCACGAAGATAAAGAAGGCCTCGTTCTTGGCAATCAAATATGTCAGGCATGGAAACAAGGATGGACTCTTTCTTATGAAATGTAAAATCCAGTTCATGTCAGCTTTTCATAAACATACGATTTAGATTTCTTCCCTTTATTCTTTGGCAACAAATAGAAGGAAGAGTCAGAGGCTGAACACTGAGGACAACACCTCTTTCTGTACTAGAACTCTCTCATTCTTAATGATGTTACTGAAAGGGGGAAATTATGTTTTAAATGCTTCTTGATGATTTAGTATCATTTTCAATGTATAACAAACTTTGAAGCCACCTTTTCAGCACTACGATGGACTCACTTTGTGAGCATTATTTTGGAGGATTGCCATGGGCACATTCAAATGAAGTGTTATGCCAAGCCATGGAGAGGGAAACTTAGAGAATGGCCATTTACTGTGCTCTTCTTGAAAAGCCTAGCAAACCAGGCTGGATCTGTAATTGTGTTGACGTCATTTGAATTTTTCTCTCTCTAACAA
This sequence comes from Rattus rattus, assembly GCF_011064425.1. Taxonomy (NCBI): domain Eukaryota; kingdom Metazoa; phylum Chordata; class Mammalia; order Rodentia; family Muridae; genus Rattus; species Rattus rattus. The sequence goes on from NC_046156.1 coordinate 87,938,579, forward strand.
GAAAAGGTGTTCCTTTTAGGTTTAATTTACAACTCTGATATCTATCTGGAAAGTGGCAGCAGAATTGTTTCACAAAGTCCTTAAAGAAATATTATATTACAAATCAGACTAGTTGATGTTGATGGACCTCTGAATTGATCATTAACCTTGGTTTCAGAGATACTGTGTGAATTTAACTCAGGGAGAATGTTTTTTATACCTTGCTTTGAAATCACCAGTAATGGTACTTTGTATTCTATCTACATCTCTATTTTCACTTTGCCTGTTTGAATCAAATAGAGCAAGCCATTAAAAATTTTGTTTAAAATATGTGGAAATTATTTGAACAGTTAAACCATTTATGATATTTATATTTGCAACCATATCTAAGTCAGTGAGCAGAGACTGTGCATCCCTAGTAGCTAAGGCCCACTTTGCTTTTCAAGGCAGAACATTTACACAGCTCAGGTGACATCTGACATGGATTCTGGAAAGAGAGATGCCTCCACTGATGCTGATCAAGGGCAAAAGGTAGAAAGGTTGAAAATCATATTTCCTATTTAAAGCATGTTAACTTTAAGGATCATTTTTAATAGATTTTTCTTAGCATAGCCAAGAGAGACTATTGAAGGAAGAACAAGCCAATTATTAAAACACAAAGTACTACTGAGCACATAAAAACCAACATGAATCAACAACACAATACCTACCATAACACATATTTCTAATAGCAACCTTAAATAAATATTATGTCCCTCAATTTAATCAAAAGAAAGAGCTAACTGAATAGATCAAAAATGTAAAATCTATTTTCTTTGGTATAACAAGAAACATATTATGAGTCAAGGTGGGCTTCACAGTGTCCTATTGTACTCATCTTTTCCTCCCAAGAAGATCTGCCAAGCCCAGGAACATACAAGCCTGTGAGGCCCCATGAACACCTTGCAAGTTAGGGATTTACACTCATCCCCTGCCAACAGTACACTTGGGGTACAGCCAGAAGAAGTGAACTGAGCTCTGTCTCCTAAGCCCACCATTTTTATCAGACCCAGAGCTCTGTCTCCTTTCAAAGGAGACTGAGGTTTCTGAGGAATGTCTAGTTCCCTGTGGAGCACAGCCAGCAGAGGGAGTAGAATATTGTTCAGAGCTCCACTGACAGACCCTAAGGCTCTATATGCTCCAAGAGTCCTCAGCATTAGGAACATCTAGCCAACACCAAGGACAATCAAATGGCTAAAGGATGACACATACTAACATAATCAGGATCCAAGCAATATGGTGCCACCAAAACCCAGGTACAGAAAGTTCTGGTTATCCTAACACAGTCAAAGCACAGAAAAGTAACAATAAATCAATTTTTACCAAGACGAGAAGCCTTTAAAGAGGGAATGAGTTAATTCCTTTAAGAAATACATTGACTTAATCAAACAGCTGAAAGAAAGGGGTAACAAAACCCCAGAGCTCCCAGGGATAAAACCACCAACCAACAAGTACACATGAAGGAACCCATGGCTCCATCTGCATATGTAGTAGAGGATGGCATTGTCTGGCATCAATAGAAGCCCTTGGTCCTGTGATTGCTCATTTCCCCAGTGTAGGGGAATGCCAGGGATTTGAGGTGGGAGTGGGTGATTGGGAGGGGGAGCATCCACATAGAAGCAGGGGGAAGGGGATAGAATATCAGGAAACCAGAAATGGAAATAACATTTGAAATGTAAATATATAAAATATCCAATAAAAAATAAAAAATTTTAATTTCTAACAAACTTCAGAAGTACATTTCACCATGAAAATACAGCAGATACTACAAATATAAAAAATAAAGAAGTTGAGCTGAAAAATGCTTCCTGGTAGAATATGTACTTAATATATTTTTAAAAAGCTGCAAGAAACAAATGCCAAATAACATACAGAGGCAGGCAGACCTATCAAAATTACAGCCAACTTCTCAACAGAGACTCGAACAGCCAGAAGAGTTGGCTATATATTGTATCCATAAAAGAACACACGACCAACCCAGAATATATTCTAGAGCAAAAGCTGAATCACCACAGATGTATGACATATATTCCGTGACAAACCAAACTGAATCACTATATATCCATAGTCTAGCCCTGCAGAAGATTCTAGAAGAAAATTCTAACCCAAGTAAGCTTAAACTACACACAAGGAACTTTCGAGGAAATAATCAACCCTACACCAGTAAAACTAAATGGAAGCATTCATGCCTAATGTGCACACAAATACACAAATGAACACACAAACATGGCCAACATGTGTACACACACACACATACTACTCATCACATCAATATAGCAGGAAACCAATAAATTATTCAGCACATCTTCAAAATTATTGGACTTAATTAAGGATAAAAGACACAGGCTGACAGAATGGATGTCAAACTGATATATCATTCTGCTACATAAGAAACACATGTCAGCAAATAAAGATGGCATTACATCAGCGTAAAGTCTGGGGAAAAAAAAGCTAGCTAGTAAGTAGACTCAAGGAAAATGTTGCATTTAACACTTTCAAAATAGACTTTCATTAAATTAATTGAAAGAGAGCAGAGAAGGGACACTTTATACTCATCAAAGGAAACCACCACCAATATAATGTCTAGAAATTATCTATACCCCAAATGCAAGAATACCCACACTGGTAAAAAAAAATACTAAAGGAATCATAACAATGACAATTCTATATTAATAGTGAGATTTAAGCTTTCTACCCAATGAAGAAGCTATTCTGGGACAGAGACTAAAACAAAAAAAAATAATGAAACTAAAAAATGCTGTGAATTTCAAACAACTAACATGTATCTGCAGAACTTTTCATTCATAAAAAAATACATTCTTCTGAGAAATTAATAAACCATTCCAAAATTGACCACATATTCAGTCAAAAGCAAGCCTGAATGGATTCAAGAAAATAAAATAAATCTTTTATCTTATCAGAACACTACGTCTAAGTTGTATTTCAACAACAGAAACAACAGGAAGATCACGTAAGTCAAGGGAAATTGGGAATAACCTTTACTCAATGACCATTCTGTTTTAAGTTAAATAAGGAAAACAAAGGTTTCTAGAATTCAATGAAAATGAACAACATACAAGACTTTATGGGACACAAATGAAAGTAATTAAGAGGAAAGTTCACAATGTACCTTTTTAAAAGAAATTGGCCTGATATAGCATTTAAAAGTACTTTAAAAAAACCTCTAGGAAGAGAAGAAACAAATATACTAGAGAAGAGGAGGAGACAACAGGAAATAATTATATCCAGGGCTGAGATCAATAAATTAGAAACAAAAGAAAAACGCAAAAATCAAAATTCCAACCAAAGAAAGCCTATGGCCAGATGGTTTTATTGTTGAATTTAACAGATTTTCAAGGAAGAGCCACTAATACTTCCAAACTATTCCCATAAAAAAAATAGAAGAATATTTATTCTAAGGAGGCCAAAGTTACTTTGATACCTAAAACCAATAAAGATTCAACAAAGAAAGAGAATTTTAGACCCATACACCCCTGAAAATTATGCAAAAAATACCAACAAAACATTTGTAAACTGAATTCCAAGAACATTCTCCACTGATGACTGGCATGTTTCAATCCCAGAATACAAGGATAGTTAACATACAAAAATCCACCAATGTAAATCCTTCCACCATATAAGAAAAATGAAAGCAAAACCCACTTCTGTTTATTTCAGTAGCTGCTGAGATATATCTTTGACAAAATTCAGCACACCCGCATGATAAAGGTCATGGAGAGTTCAGTGATACAAATTACCCCACGGCTAATAAACAGCAGCAAGGTGGTTGGATATAAAATTAACTCAAACAAATCAGTATCCTTCCTTAGAGAAACAACACTTCTTCACGGTAGCCACAAATAATATAAAAATATCTTGTGGATTTGATCTAATGCTACATGAATTAGGGGTTAATTGGGTCTCCAAACTGCACAAGAATCCATGCACAAGATGCTGATGGGTCCCTGCCCCCAAGTTGGTTATGATTGGTAACAAATTCCTTGGTGACCAGGACTGGACAGGGAGACAGAGATGGACTGAGGCCTGGGCAAAAGGAGAGCTCCATTCTAGAAAAGGAGAAGCCCCATGTCTAGAAGTGCAGGACAGAGAGACTTGTTGGAAAACACATGAACTGGGAAGAGCAGCCCCAAGGGCCTCTGACTGGGTCTAGGACAGCAAAGATGGTGATAGAATGTCAGTACAACAACTCAGGAACATCAGATGGCAGCAAGTTAGTCACAAAGGTATTTTGAAGTGGCCCCAACACTGTGCTGAGCTGCTTAAGGCATATTAAACATAGAGGCTGTGTGCGGTGTGTGTGTGTGTGTGTGTGTGGGGGTGTGTGTGCAAAAGTGTGTGTGTGTGTGTGTGTGTGTGTGTGTGTGTGTGTGTGTGTGTGTGTCTTCATTTGAAACCTAGAGCACACCAGCCACTGCTGGACCTATTTGAATTGCAATAATTGAATGGATAAAGAAATTGTGATACACAATGAGTATTACTAGGTTAAAAACAACATCATGGAAATTGCAGGCTAACAGATGGAAACTCAAAAAGATAATTTGAGGATTCTCCTATCCCAGAATGAAAAACATGGTACATACCACTTACATGTATATTCTTCAGTAAGTACAGATACACTGTGTTACAAATCACAGATCCACAGATGCTAAGTAAGAAGGTCAGCCTAATGGCAAAAGTTATATCTCAGTGAGAAGAGGAAATAGGATTAGACATCAGGTGGATGGATGGAGGGAGGAGACTTGGTGGGGGAGGTTGTGGCGATGAGAAAGAAAGGTATGATATATAGGGATGGTGGAGGAAAGAGTACTGAAAGAGACAACTGGATTGGTAGCAGAACATCTGAGGAAAGCTAGAAAAACTAGGACAATGGGAACTCCCCAGAATCTATGAGAGACACTATTTAAAGCTGCTAAATGGAGGACATGGAGCCTGAAACAGTCATCTCCTGTAAATCAGACCATTCTTCCACTGGAGGGATTGGGACAGCAACAGCAAAACCTAAAATCCACAGTGGCCCTTCTGCCTACAAACATGGAGCGATTTTGAGATTCAAATGGAACAAAAGACTGGCCCAACAGGACTATGCCATGAGGAGCCATTCCTGACACTATTAATGCCGTATTCTGCTATACCCACAAATGACCTAGCATAACTGTCATCAGAGGCATTACCCAGCAACTGATAGAACTGAAGTAGAGACCCACAACTATACATTAAGTAGAGACAGGGAATCTTGTGGAACAGGTGGAGGAACAATCAGAGGCCAGAGGGATCAAAGACACTACAAGAAAACCTAAGAATCAACTAACCTAGGCCAATAGGGGCTCATAAATACTGAACTGTTAAACAGGGAGCATGCATGGGATGAACCTAGGCCCTTTGCACATTTGTAACAGTTGTGCAGCTGAATCTTCATGTGGCACTTCTAAAGCAGGAGCAGGTGCTGTCTCTGACTGCATTGGCTGCCTTTGGATACCTTTCTCCTAACTGGGCTGTCTTGCCTAACGTCAATAGAAGATTCACCTAGTCTTATTGCAACATGATATGACAAGGCTGGATAATATCCATGGGAGTCCTTACTTTTTCTGAGAGGAAAGGGAGGAATAGTGGTCAGAGCAAGAGGAACTGGGAGGAGAGGATGAAGGGAAGGCTGGGGCTGGGTTGCAAAGTATATAAGAAACATCATTAATAATATAAAATAAAAATAAAATGAAGATGACAAAAGATGAAAAATCTTCCATATTTATGGAACAATAGAATTAACATAGTAAAAATGGATACCTTACCAAAAGTAATCTAGAGATTTAGTGCAGTGCTCATCAAAATTTGACACAACTATTCACAATATTGAAAGGGTAAATCTCAGGGGATGGGGAGGATAGAGAACTGGACTCTCAGAAGTGAGGTCAATCCTGGGAGCTAGGGGAGACTGCCACTTCTGCTCACATTCCAGGTCCAAGAGGAACCTGCCTAATGCTCTCTGGATAAAGGAACATAGGAGCAGTCAGCAGCAGGACCCTTCCTGTTTTTGCCTGTACTGAGACTGAAGGTCAGTCGCCAAGAGCGCTTACACACACCTGAGAACAGAGTTAAGACCAATTCTTCTGCTTCAAGCGACCCACCTGGAGGCCTCAGGACACAAAAAGGTGAAGTCATCTGGGACAGGACACTTCCGGTTTCTGCCTGCACCCAGAGCTGAACTGCTCAAACAGCTCACTGTACACAAATTCCATAGGGAAGAGAGCTGGACACTAAGAAATAGAGATGATCCTGAGAACTCAGGGGAGACCACAACTTCTGCTCACATTCCTGGCCCAAGAGGAACCTGCTTACTGCCTTCTGGATACAGGAACCTAGGAGCAGTCAGCAGCAGGAACATTCTGGTTTCTGCTTTGGCAGAGAGCTGAAAGCCACTCACCTGGAGCTCTAACACATCAGAGAACAGGAGGCAAGATCAACCTCCTGCTCTAAGCGACCACTGAAGTGATTCAGCAGGACACACCCAGGAGCATCTCTGTTACCAGACTGCCAAAGAGCATAACAGGTTCAGGAGGCGGACATAGGTTTGCAAGAAGTAGTCAAGCCACTGGCAGAGACAGCAAGACAAGCTAACACCAGAGACAACCTGACAGATGAGGAAGTAGAGGAAACTCGAACAAGAGAAACCAAGAATATGTGGCATCAGATGCCAGTTCGCTAACAAATACTAGATACTAAACACACTTGGTGAAAAGCAAGATTTGATTTAAAATCACATCTCAAATCAGAAGGAGAGCAGCACCATCCTGACACTCACGAGCCGTTGACTGCCACTTACCCACCTTTTCCCACATGTCCCTGGCCCAAGAGGAAACAACAGCTTAGGTGCCCTCTGGACACACAGGAATATAGGAGCGCTACAGCAGCAGATACCTGTGGTCCAGCCTGTGCACTGAACTGAACTGAACGAACCAAACTATTCTCCCAGCACACAACAACATGGGGAGAGAGCTGGACCCTGCATGCAGTGTGACACTCACCAAGAAAATCAGAGAAGACGCACTTCTCAGCTTTACTCCCAACCCAGACAGGAAAATCACATTATCGCAAACATTCAGCCTCTGCACAGACGCAGAAACAGCCAGCGACATTTCTTGGTTCCTTGCAGACTGAAGAGCTGCCAAGCAGTCAGGAGCAGAGTGCCTCAAACAAACGAGAGCAGAACACTCTGTACCCAGAACTGGCTGAAAGAGGAAAAAGACATCTGCGGAGTGCCGGACAACAGACCTGGCAGGAGGGTCGATGCTTCACTGTCAGAAACAGTAAGACAAGCCAACACCTAGAGACAACCACTGACTAGGAGGCAGCACAGGAACCCAAGAAACGAAAACCAAGACTACATGGCACTATATAAGACCCTGTCTCGCTAAAGCACAGATCCCATATTCAAACACACACCGAGCAAGATTTAGATTTAGAATGATATTTTGTAAGGATGATGAAGAATTTTCAAGAAGACATAAATAACTCCTTTAAAGAAATACAGAAAAGCCACAAGTAAACATAGGAAGTCTCTCAAAGAGGAAACAAAAATCCAGTTTAAAGAATTCACAGAAAACAAAACCAAAACAAGGAAGGATTGAAAATGGAAAAGAAACAATAAAGAAAAGCACAAACTGAGCTGCTGACCACCGGTGGTACTCGCTTTCTACTGCTGGTTGATATACCTGGTGTACTTCAGGACACACAGAGGATCTCTGGACCAGACACTCTCGGTTTTGAGCTGGAGCCC
>NC_046156.1:87946488-87956488 GCF_011064425.1 Rattus rattus
TGTTCATCGCAGCCTTATTTATAATAGCCAGAAGCTGGAAAGAACCCAGATGCCCTTCAACAGAGGAATGGATACAGAAAATGTGGTACATCTACACAATGGAATATTACTCAGCTATCAAAAACAATGACTTTATGAAATTCATAGGCAAATGGTTGGAACTGGAAAATATCATCCTGAGTGAGGTAACCCAATCACATAAAACCACACATGGTATGCACTCATTGATAAGTGGTTATTAGCCCAAATGCTTGAATTACCCTAGATGCCACAGAACACATGAAACTCAAGAAAGATGACCAAAACGCGAATGCTTCACTCCTTCTTTAAAAGGGGGAATAAGAATACGCTTTGGCAGGGAATAGGGAGGCAAAGTTTAGAACAGAGGCAGAAGGAACACCCATTCAGAGCCTGCCCACATGTGTGGCCCATACATACAGCCACCAAACTAGATAAGATGGATGAAGCAAAGACGCGTGCAGGCGACAGGAAACACATGTAGATCTCTCCTGAGAGACGCACCCAGAATACAGCAAATTCATAGGGCGAATGCCAGCAGCAAAAACCACTGAACTGAGAACGGGACCCTGTTGAAGGAATCAGAGAGAAGGACTGAAAGAGCTGAAGGGGCTTGAGACCCCCCATATGAACAACAATGCCAACCAACCAGAGCTTCCAGGGACTAAGCCACTACTCAAAGACTATACATGGACTGACCCTGGGCTCCAACCTCATAGGTAGCAATGAATAGCCTAGTAAGAGCACCAGTGGAAGGGGAAGCCCTTGGTCCTGCCAAGACTGAACCCCCAGTGAACGTGATTGTTGTTAGGAGGGTGGTAATGGGGGGAGGATGGGGGAGGGAAGCCCATATATAGAAGGGAAGGGGAGGGGTTGGGGGATGTTGGCCGGAACTGGGAAGAGGAACAACAATCAAAATGTAAAATAAGAAATACTCAGGTTAATAAAGATTAAAAAAATCCTTGCAAACTGAATCCAAGAACACATCAAAGGATCATCCATCACGATAAGTAGGCTTCATCCCAGGGATGCAGGGATGGTTTAATGTATGGAAATCTATCAATGTAATCCACCATATAAAAAAAACTCAAACTAAAAAACCACACAATCATCTCATTAGATGCTGAGAATGCATTTGACAAAATTTAACACCCTTTCATGTTAAAAGTCTTGGAAAGATCAGGAATTCAAGGCACATACCTAAACATAGTAAAAGCACTATACAGCAAACCAGTAGCCAACATCAAATTAAATGGAGAGAAACTTGAAGCAATCCCACTAAAATCAGGGACTAGACAAGGTTGCCCACTCTCTCCCTACTTTTTCAATATAGTATTCGAAGTCCTAGCCATAGCAATCAGACAACGAAAGGAGGTCAAAGGGATACAGATTGGAAAGGAGGTGGTCAAAATATCACTATTTGCAGATGATATGATAATATACTTAAGCGATCCCAAAAGTTCCACCAGAGAACTACTTAACCTGATAAACAACTTCAGCAAAGTGGCTGGATATAAAATTAAGTCAAACAAATCAGTAGTCTTCCTCTACTCAAAGGATAAACAGGCTGAGAAAGAAATTAGGGAAATGACACCCTTTACAATAGTTGCAAATAATATAAAATACCTTGGTGTGACTTTAACCAAGCAAGTGAAAGATCTGTATGACAAGAACTTCAAGTCTCTGAAGAAAGGAATTGAAGATCTCAGAAGATGAAAAGACTCCCATGCTCATGGATTGGCAGGATTAATATAGTAAAAATGGCCATTTCGCCAAAAGCAATCTACAGAATCAATGTAAGCCCCATAAAATTCCAACTCAATTCTTCAAAGAGTTAGACAGAACAATTTGCAAATTCACTTGGAATAACAAAAAAACCCAGGGTAGCTAAAACTATCCTCAAGAGTAAAAGACCTTTTGGGGGAATCACCATTCCTGACCTCAAGTTGTATTATAGAGCAATAGTGATAAAAACTGCATGGTATTGGTGCAGAGACAGCCAGGTAGATCAATTGAATAGAATTAAAGTCCCAGAAATGAAACCACACTCCTATGGTCACTTTATCTTTGAAAAAGGAGCTAAAACCATCCAGTGGAAAAAAGCATCTGGTGCTGGTTCAGCTGGATTGATCCATTCTTATCACTCTGTACAAAGCTCAAGTCCAAGTGGATCAGGGACCTCCACATAAAACCAGACACACTCAAACTAATAGAAGAAAAAGTGGGGAAGAGTCTCGAAAATATGGGCACTGAGAAAAATTTCTAAACAGAACACCAATGGCTTATGCTCTAAGATCAAGAATTGATAAATGGGATCTCATAAAATTGCAAAGCTTTTGTAAGGCAAAGGACACTGTCATTTGGACAAAACGGCAACCAACAGATTGGGAAAAGATCTTTACCATTCCTGTATCCAATAGAGTGCTAATATCCAATATATACCAAGAACTCAAGAAGTTAAGACTTCAGAGAATCAAATAACCCTATTTAAAAAAATGGGGTATGGGGATTGGGGATTTAGCTCAGTGGTAGAGCGCTTGCCTAGGAAGCACAAGGCCCTGGGTTCGGTCCCCAGCTCAGAAAAAAGAGAAAAGAAAAAAAAAAGGGGGTATGGAGCTAAACAAAGGATTCTCAACTGAGGAATATCGAATGACTGAGAAACACTTAAAGAAATTTTCATCATCCTTAGTCATCAGTGAAATGCAAATCAAAACAACTTTAATATTCCCCCTCACACCAGTCAGCAGGGCTAACATAAAAAAAACTCAGGTGACAGCAGATGCTGGCGAGGATGTAGAGAAAGAGGAACACTCCTCCATTGTTGGTGGGATTGCAAGCTGGTACAACCATTTTGGAAATCAGTCTGGAGGTTCCTCATTAAATTGGAAATAGTACTGCCTGAGGACCCAGCTATATCTCTCTTGGGCATATTACGAGAAAGATGTTCCAACATACAACAAGCACACATGATCCACTATGTTCATAGCACCCTTATTTATGACAGTTAGAAGTTGGAATGAGCCCAGATGTTTCTCAACAGAGGAATGGATACAGAAAATGTGGTACATTTATACAATGGAGTACTACTTAGCTATTAAAAACGATGAATTCATTAAATTCATAGGAAAATGTATGGAACTAGAAAATATCATCCTGAGTGAGGTAACCTAGTCACAAAAGAACACACATGATACGTAGTCACTGATAAGTGGATATTAGCCCCAAACTCAGAAAACCCAAGATACAATTCACAGATCACATGAAGCTCAAGAAGAAGAAAGACCAAATGGATGCTTATGGACCTTCTTAGAAGAGGGAACAAAAGTACTCACAGGGAGAAATATGTAAACATAGAGTGGAGCAGAGACTGAAGGAAAGGCCATCCAGAGACTGCCCCACCTGGGAATCCAGCCCATACACAGACACCAAACCCAGACACTATTGCTGAGACCAAGTAGTGCATGCTGACAGGAACCTGATAGCTGTCTCCTGAGAGGTTCTGCTGGGAGCCTGACAAATACAGAGGCGGATGTTGGCAGCCAACCATTGAACTGAGAATGGGGTCCCCAATGGAGGAGTTAGAGAAAGGGCTGCAGGAGCTGAAGGGTTTGGGTAATCCCATTATAAGAACAACAATATCAACCAACCAGACCCCGCAGAGCTCCCAGGGACTAAACCACCATCCCAAGAGTAGATAAGGATGGATCTATGGCTCCATCTGCATATGTAACAGAGGTTGGTCTTATCGGGCATCAATGGTAGGAGATGGTCCTCTTAAGGCTGGATGCCCCAGCGTAGGGCAGCTCCCTCCTAGAAGCAGGGGAATATAGAGTGTTTCTGGAGGGGAAAGCAAGAAAGAGGATAACATTTGAAATATAAATTAAAAAAAATCCAATGAAAGAAAAAAGTTATGAAAATACAAAAAAGTCACAGATACTACATGAATATATAGCATATACATTATTCTTTTTTGCTGTAATTCTAAGTAAAAATAATATGTTATTACATTATTAGTTATAAAATGCTTTCTAATTGTACTATGTACATTTTATAACATCTCTAGGCAATTTTTATTATCTTTCTGACCATGGAATCACAGTAACACTAAGTCATTTATTCAAATATAGAGCTGAGATATGGCAAAGCAGATTCCGAATCTCATTCTGTTAGTTAGAGGACAATAGGGATGTTTCCATGTTAGCACAATTGACTCCCTAGACTGTACTAGCATTCCTAAGACTATATATTGATAGATATTTGAGAGGTATGTCTGCTTCTAAATTTTAATCTATAATGGAAAAACTAATTGAATATGAAGGCTGTGTGGCTCTGACTTGTTCTGAAATTTGTGTTTTTGGAAAACATAAAATATTATATTGGTAAGGAAATCCAAGATGGGTAGTCACCAGAGACCTAGCAATGGTTACATAGATATCAGTGTATCTGTTTTACATGAATAAGTTCACCTTGCTAAAAAGAGCTATAATGTGATCTAAACTGGCATCCAAATCCATAAATGTGTGATACAAAAATGTATGAAAGGTGATGGTAGAGATGGCTCTGTGGTTAAGGCAATTTGTTTTTCCAGAGGTCCTGAGTTCAGTTCCCAGTAATCACATAGTGGCTCACAACCATCTGTAATGGGATCTGATATTCTCTTCTGAGTACTGAGTATATGCAGATAGAGTACTCATAGACATAAAAATAGATCTTTAAAAAGCACATGAAGGAAATCATTATGATTAAGCTGTTTAGAAAATAGGAGAATCATGTAAATGTGGTCAAAGTTTGTAATATACTGGACTTAAAGAAAATATATTTATGAAAGCCAACCATGTGTGAAACGAATATATCCTCAAAGCACTTCAGCATCATTGAAAAGAATAAGTAAATAAAGATTTGTTTGTTAAAAATTAAAAATTACATAGCACATATTTATTGACTGTAGTTAATGCTATGTTGTATAATAGACAAAATGATAAAAGAGAAAGGCTAAAGAGATTTAGCAACCACATTTTTGGAATAAAGGGCCTATAAAAGACAAATCACTCACTGCTCAGAGAAAGAAGACAGATGGCCGAGATGGTTTGGAGTGATTTTTGACTAATGAAAGACTCAGGAAAATTAGACCACAAAGCAATATATTCAGGTTAAGTAGATTTGTTTTGATAAGAATATAACACTCTAACATTACAGTGACTGTACTAAAAAGAACATTATTGATATTTTAAAAAAAACTGGATTACAAAAGATACAGAAATGCCAACCTGGCATACAGGAAACATACCTTTCCTACAGAAACCCTGCAGTGAAACTAGTCAGCCAAAGTAGGGGAGCTCCCCTGAGTACTTCAACTAAGAATGTTCCTGCATATCATAACAGGTAGCCAAGTCAGAATTGAGGCTACAGAAGGCAGTCATTCTGTTTTTGCTACCCTTACATGCCAATTGAAAAAGTGACTCCTAAAGGACTGCCAGGTACCAGTTACCATAGTTTCTTATTATTTCTGTATGTAGACAGGATCTCATATAGTCTCAGCTTACTACGTAGCCAAGGTTGGCCTTGCTCTTGGCTCTTCTGCTTCTACCTGCAGCAATGTGCTGGGAAGACAGGCACGCCTGGCCATGTCCAGCTTCTGAGTTTTCTTTTAGCAGTCACTCCATTCTTCACTGCTTTCTCTGGATCTCAGGTGACGAATCACAGTAGATGGAAAGGGGGATTGTAACAGTTCTCCTTCTGAATAAGGGCAAAGACTAAGAGCCAAGCAATGGGGAGGGCAAAATCTTAAGAAGGGGCTCTGGAGAAGTCTAATGGGACAAAAAGCAGATAAAGATAGAAAGGACTTTCATACCCAGCTAAAACACATGCTTCTGTCTGCAGTACTTCACCTGGGAAAACCAGAAACTTCAATGAGAAAGCTCAATATGGAAAGAGCTCTAAGTAAGAACACTATAATGCACAGATGCTTTGGAGGAGGATGTAAGATTCAGAGAGGAAGACAAAGCATAGAGGAAGGAAGGAAGGAAGAAAGGAAGGGAGGGCGGGAGGGAGGGAGGAAGGAAGGCTTAAACCATGTTCCCTGTATGTGTGCTGTATGCATACATGAGGAGAATGGGTGTGTCCATGTATATGGATGCAGAAGCCAAAAAGGATGCTGGTGACTTCCTCTTACAGTTCGAGAACCTGAAGCCTGATGTTTAGTGTATGCTAGGCAGTAGGAGTTCCTCGGATCCATTTGTCTCTGTCCCCCAAAGCTGGGGTCACAGGCAGGCACAGTCACACTCTGCGTTTACATGGGCACTGGGGATCTGGAGTCGCACCCTCTTGCTTTCACAGGAAGAGCCCCTACCCAGTCAGGCATCTCCTACACTGTGAATTATATTAATTTTTAAACACTAAGTGTGAGGATTATGATTTATGATGGTTTAAGGAGAATCTTCACCACTTACTAGCTCTATAGAAAGTGATTAAGCATTGTGCCTTGTGGCCAGCCCTCCGTGAACTACAGAGATAACAGAAAAGCTCACTGGAGGACTCACTGGAGTTGAACTACTGCTGGCACCTCCTCCCCTTTAGTCTCTACTATTCATGGGGAATAAAGGAAGGGAAATTAACACTACTTTATTTGATTTCTTCTCAATCAGCTGTGACCTAAGACTTGATTTTTTTTTATTTAAATACAGAAGACTTTTGGTTTGACTTTGGTTTTTGTTAGAGTGCCTTGTATAATGTTCACATTTCCACTCTTTACCACTTCCATGAATAATTTAGCATAGGCTGCCAAAGGTTTTGGAAACAAAAATATTTGTAGTAACTAACAAACAAACCACCCAAACAGCATAACAGAATATTTTTTGAATAAGCATAAAGGGAAAAGAATTCAAAAGTCACAGTATTTATGCCAAATAAATTAATTAGAGAGAAATAAAATGCAAAAGGCCATTATTATTTATTAAACACATCAAAACATAATTAGCACCCTTAAATGAATACTAAATTAAATAAAAATAACGTTTAGAAAACCCAAGGAGTTGTATCAAAGCATTCTAGAAGTTAAAATTATTTTCAATGATCTACTTTAAAAGTGAACTAAGAAAGCTTGGCGGGTTGTCATGTGCACATAATCCCAACCTTAGAGAATGATGTGAGAGATCTTGAGTTCAAGGGCAGCCTGAGCTACATACATGTGAAGCCTGTCTCAAAAACCCAGACAAGTATAACAAGACCATTTCTGAACATACAGAGAAAAGAAGAGCCAAGACAGACATTCCTCAAGTCAAAATAAGAAAAGAAAAAAAGAACTGAAAGATTTCATATTCATTTCCTGAAATCCAACCTAATTTAAAAAAAAAAGGACTTAAGGAGGCAAATTTTAAAACCCCTTTTTGAATTATTTGTTTATTTTTACAAAGAGATGTATCTATATTTATCTCCAGAAGAGTGGAAAGAGTTAGCAAGCGGTTATGAATAAGAATGTGCTGGCAATATCGGTAAGGGGAAGTGAACTGAGCTCTGTGTAAGGACCATAGGAAATATTCAAACTAGAAGGATATGAGGCAAAACAGTAACCTTGGGAATATTTGGTGTATAGGCTGACTCTATCTTGGACACGATCCTTTCAAACTTAATATGCTATTGATTTAAGAACACTCAAAGGAAAGGACTGCATAATAGTCAAAGTGAAATTGCAAGGTACAGCTTCTGCTATGCTAATACAATAGCTTTGTTGAGATAACAGAGAGCGGATAAAGGAAGCCAGATAGACAATATTTATCTACATTTGAACAATGCTTTCAACCCTGTGCTGCATATCAGCATGCTAAGAAATTAAGATATGAATTGTATAGATGATGTGACAGACTGAATTACTAGTGGCTTCTAGATTTAATATAAAGGATTATTATTTTTTCAGATACAGAAGTTCATACCAATGTATCTCGAGTTTTAATTTGCAGCTAGACTAATTATGTGAAATAAAATAAGTGTAGCTTATACATTAATCATCTTCAGGAAAAGGTTAATTTAATAGAATTCAATATAATCCATAAGAAAAGAATTTGGAAGCAAATAATAACAAAGAATCTAAAAGGTGACTGATTTACTATACAAAACAAGTACAGTGAGTGAACCTTATAAATAAAACACGCTCCTTTCATATTTTAGAATCAGTGTCATAGAGCTTAATCACTTGAATTTTTCTTCAACAACATAATTTTCCAGGTTTTTAATGCATAGAAAATTCAGTGAACTTAAGAAGTGCTAAGTGCATATAGCAAATACTGGTAACATTTTCTATTATTTAACTTCATTTGCATGGCTATAATTCATTAGAACAACTGCATAGCAGCTAAGGTCTTAGAGAAGGGACACAGCAGAGATGGCATGCACTTTCAATGTGATTATTTAAAATCCAATGTAAGCTCAAAATAATCTAGGCTTGGACTTTAAGGAAGAAAAGAGGATTGGCCACTCAATAATTTGTTGGTACAATAATTCAAGATTTCCACTATATGTGAGGCAATATGATACTAGGTCGTCTACAGTCCTGGAGTCTATGCTGTACTTAGTATAGCAAACTTGGAAAGAAGTAATTAGAACGGGTTTTGTGGTAAGGCTGGAATTCCCAGTAACAATTCTCAGACACAAAAGGAGTAAAAGGTATTATATATATCACACACTACAAGGACCGTATTACCTCATTAATATGTATATGTATAGAATACTGGTAATGTAATCATAATATAATACGGAAGTACCCACAGTCATTAAAATATCTTTTTGAAGTTAATTTATAACCAATTTATGATAAAGAGATATTAGAAATAGCATATTAGTTATTATTTGGAAATACAGGATAGAAAGCACTAAAACTTTCTTTTTTACAGGGCTAAGAATTCATATTATATTTTTTCATATTATACTCAATAATAATGTTAAAACCTGCAAATACTAGTATTTGTTATTTTTATTATTTTATTTATTTACATCCTGAATGTTGTTCCCCTTCCCAGTACCCTCTCACAGAGTTCTTTCCCCACTCCTCCTCCCCTTTGCCTCTGAGACTATACACTCCCCCCACCCCCCATCTCCAGGTGTCCCCTCACGCTGAGCATCAAAACTTTACAGGATTAGGCATATCTTCTCCCAATGAGGCCAGACAAGGCTGTCCTCTGCTACATATGTGGTGGTGGCAGTGGTGATGGCTCAGACCAGCCCGTGTATGCTCTTTCGTTGGTAGCCACTAGCATTTACTTTTAAAAAACTGACTAAAACTCTATGTTCTGAATGAATGTGATTGAACTAAAACTACCACAAATATTTTATCTGGGAGACTGTAATCTGTACTAGTTGTGATAGATAGAACCATATATTCTATACGGTCAGTGTTATTGGTTTTACCAATACAAAGCTAAAGAGTAGTCCAGATCCCTTAGACTGCCTTCCATCCAGTCTTCTATTTACTGGTAATATGGCATACAGCAAACATCAGGGAGATTAGAGAATGTACTGAATTGCAAATGTCAAGATGTGTACGTTAAAGAGCCCTATTTTCTCAGTGAGTTATAACATTAGTTGATCATAGATAAGAGCATATAGTTAAGATTTCTGCAGGTCAAATCAGGTAAGAATAACTTATATATGTATATAAATTTAGTTTGAGTGCATTTCTTTATAGAGCTCCATCACCAAAACCTACAGACCTTTACAGATGAGCAACTGGGGACTTGGACTGATGGGGGTAGTGCTGATAGTACTAAAACTTTCAAATGTAACATATGCTTTTCTTGGATCTCAGACTCTAACCAAAGAGGAAAAACACAATTTCCCCACATGTTATGGTAAAAGATGTGTATGCATTAAGACAAGAATTTCCACTTTTGAATTTCCACAATAACATACAGAGCCAAAATGTGCACATAATCAGCCTTTCAACTTCTCAATACCTAGTTCCTCTTGTGAGCTGTTTAGAGGCTGAAAGATA
>NC_046156.1:87958988-87976488 GCF_011064425.1 Rattus rattus
GATTTACTGAAAAAGAAAAGTATTGTCCAAAGGTAGAAATTCCACTTTACAGATACAGACACTAAACACTATGAAATTTGACCCTGAGGAACACAAGTAGTAAGAGCTATACCTGTGATTCCCTATCACCATCTTCTGTGGGCACTGTAGTACCATCCACTACAAACATACCCACTACTTATAAAGTACTGTTCTTATCCGATAGTCTACAGTCTCAAATCTTTTGGTGCTCCCCAATCCTTCAGGTCTGATTGTACTCTTAAGGCTTTGTTTCTTGAATATTCAACCTAGAAGCCATGGTTTGAATGAACTCTACGAAATTCATGCTGCATTCAATTCCCATTGTGTAGTGTTTTTTTTTTTTTTTAAATCTTTATTAACTTGAGTATTTCTTATTTACATTTTGGTTGTTATTCCCCTTCCCGGTTTCCGGGCCAACATCCCCCTAACCCTTCCCCCTCCCCATTGTGTAGTTTTAAGGAGTAGAATCACAGGGCTTCTAAAATGTAAGTCATTGAATGATGTCTTCTTACTGAATACACAAATAAATGAAACACCTCATGAATGAGCCTGTCATGACAGACAATTTACATGTCTCTTATGTATACTTTTCTTGTCCTTTGATGTCTGTCCTACAGAGACTTAAGACTCTGTACTGTCCCCAATCAGCAAGGAAGTCTCATACGACACAGTCCTTTGACCTTGTACCTTCCAGAATTATGAGCTAAATAAATTTTTATTCTTTACTGAGGGTCCCAGACTCACAAGAAGACCAAACCAACCAAAGAGCATACGGCGGCTGGAGCTAGGCTCCCTGCACGTATGTAACAGACGCACAGCCTGGTCTTTATGTGGGTCCCCCAACATCTGGAATGGGGACTCTCCATGGCTCTGTTGCATACAAGAGGCTGCCTTGTCTGGCCTCAGTGGGAGAGGACGTTTCTAGTCCAGCAGTGACTTGATGTGCTAGGGTGGGTTGGTGCTGGGGGAAGGAAAAAAGGGGGATGGGGGAGGAACTGAATGAGGGAGGCACTGGGAAGAGAGAGGGCTACAATCATAATGTAAAATAATTAATGTAAAATAAATGAAACAGTCTGTGGTATTTAGCTACAGATGCACGAGGGCCTATTTCAACCCCACGCTTATAAACCACCTGTGCTGTTGGACAGTTACCCATACTTCTGACATAGGGTCTCCCTACAAAACAGTATCTAACACTACCAGCTGTACCCCGAGCTCGTGATGTAAACACTAGCATGCAACGTAGGTAGGTAGCATCTTTTCAGTCAATGGAGTCATAGTTGGTGTCTATTTTTAGGTCTTATAGTTTTCTCACTACCAATGCCAATAATCTATCAACATTCTTGACACCCTAATATTTCCTCAGTTCTACTATTTACCCTCAAATTATTACACTAATCACATTTATTACCTTTTGCCTTGTTTCATAAAGCAAACCAACCACTTGTGCTTTACAGTCCATTCTTTTCATAGTCTTTGGGCATCCTGGCTCTTAAGGTTCACAAATGAAGCCACAAATACATGCAAGTCCCCAAAGTCTGCACAGTGCTTACTTTTCTTCTAGCATTGCTACTTGCCTTCTCTGTTTTTGACAGCTGCCCCACCCCAAAATTTTCAGTGGTCCCAAAAAGTTCCTTTACAGCCCAGTCTGCCTTAGTTACAGGGTCTGGGTTTGTAAAGGTGGCTATGGCTACAGCTCAGTGTTCGGTGGTGATTGGTATCATCTGGGAGGCACTGGATTCTATTCACCCTTTTCAAAAGGCTCTAATGCTTTCACAATGTGTTGACTGCTCCCATTCACTCATTTTTTAATTTTTAATTTCTGTTTTTGGGTAAATTACTGTTTTATGGAAAGCCCAAACTGTCATCTGTAAACCTTTCACAGATGTACCTATCCACGGCCCCTCTCCTGAGCATTAGCATCAACCCGTAGGGTTTCAAAACTGTGCTCGTGGTTGAACTCTCACTTTGCTGTGTTGTTTCCCAGGCTCTCTTGCCTTAGTCTGTCTTGCTTTCTATCCACCATCCAGTCTCTAGGGCTTTGTGCCATTCCCCTTCAGCTCCATCCTCAGGCCATACCTCAGCTCCATGGATATTGTCTTGAGAATTTCAATAGCTCCATTCAGGTCATTTTTTTTTTGATGTTCCTATTTTATTTCTGCGCTTCTAATCCCCTTCCTTCCCATGTACCCCTCCACATGACCACAAGGCAAGGAATACACTCACTGCTTTATATACACAGAAGTACAGTTTCTAGAGAACAGACTCAATAATTACTGAGCAAATGAATATGCTCTTTTAAAACTCCCAAATAATCATGGTACTGTGTACTAAAACACCTCTGAGGAGCCCTTTAAGATGTGTGCATATGTAGATGAATACACACATACCATATAAAAATACTGCTAGAAACACTGAAGCAAAGCCCTTGGCGCGTGCGTCACTTAAAGCCCTTCGGAGCCTGACATTAAGGTAACTCTTAAGTCTCAACTTTCATCACTCGTCCCTCTTCACCAGGGATCTGTTACCTAGCCTTCTTGGGTCTTTTCTCATACCACATCCTTGTTCTTGATGGGGTTCTCATTTGCTTTCTTGCTGAGAAAATTGTAGCTGGAAGTTTTAGCTGAAATACCACCCTCTTCTGTGAAACCCTCCCTGATCAACAACCTACAAGTCTGTCTGGCAAGAAACTTCTTGTCATGCCATCCCATGGCCAATGTCATAAAGTTCTAAAAGCAAGGACAGAAAAGGAATGAAAATGGTTTTGTAAACATCACTTTCTTTCCCCAACTACTGGCTGAATTGAAGAAAGAAGGCAAACCCCAAATAAAATGAGCACGTGCTACTGGATTTCTGCAAGGAGCAGCTTTCTTCATGACTTGCATCAAACTGAGACAAACACAGCATAAACATCTGCTTGGCAGCAGAATGCCATTTCACACCATCACTGTCACCGTCACAGCGGCTAGCCTAAGCCTCCTTATGAGAGAGGGTGTCAACGAATGGTTCCACAACAAATGAATTAAAAAGTACTCTGAAGTGCAACAGAGATACGCCGCTCCTCTGAGATCTCTCTGAACAGAAGTCTCTGGGGCTGGTTTCCACCCCTCCCCCCAGGGAGACAGGGAATAGTAGCACAGCAGAGGTGCCATGGGGTGGGGTGAGGCCTTATTTATTAAAAAATACTATGTGCATTCCACAGCATGTATCAGAGCTTATTCTTATTGATGTTATAAAATTTCCTTATATGGCTTTTTATATCACTAAAATTGTTTAATTTAAAGAAGTATTTTTTATACCTTGTACGAAAGAATAAATTACATCAAGAATTAGAAGAGACTGACAGAATGTCAACTCATACCATACTTACATAAAGAACAATAATGCTATTTTTAGAGAAAAAAAATTTCTAAGAGTCTAACGATCTTCATATAGAAGATTTTTTGTATATGGAGTTAAATCTCTGATACTGTACCCCTGGAAATGTACCAGAAATATCGAGGAGTTCTTAAAATAAAACAAAATGGAAAACAGATGGAAATAGATACAAAGAAAAATGATGAGGATATCACAGTTGATCATATTCAAAATACTATGAAGAAGTTATAGCCAGGTTTTAGTCAGTGGATACCAATCACACTAGTCAGGCCTGGGGCAAATGTCAAGATGGAAATTATGACCGGAACAGCTGAGCAATGGTACCTCCCCTGTACGTGTGTAAGGATACAGCCAGTATTTGCCCACAGGCAAGAACAGTGAGTGCAGAGGTGCTGGGGCCTGTGAGGCAAGCGCTGGCTATTACTGACCCTTAAAAGGAATGATAAGCTACTGGTTTGTCCTTATCAACAACACATCTTGCCACTGACAGGAAAAAATGAAGACAGGTTATAATGAGGTGAAATGTCAGGATTATGGGGGCTGTGAAACAGAATGATGAACAGCCAACCTAGAATTACCACATATTTGACAAAAATCAGTCCTGTGAAACAGAGAGAACAAGAGCAATATAAACAACAACACTTCATAGTAACAAAGCCTGTAATCAGTTAATAGAGAAAACAGATGCTTTGGAGTCAATGCTAATAGATAGCATTCTCAGAGTCTGGGACAATGTGAACTGTAAATTTTGATCATGAAAAAAAACTCCATGTGTGAACTCAAGTGAATGAGCACGCTGAAGACTGCACGAGTGGCACACCAGGTCTTACCTGTGAACTCGTCACTCATGTAATGGAAAGAGCGGAGCTTAGACATAACCCGGAGAATCATCATCATGGTGACAGTTAATGTTTACTGAGTTACTATGCACGTCTGTGCTCGTGTATCTGCATGTTTCTCTTAGTAATCTGAACAGCTTGGTGCGATGTTTGCCATACACCGTAGTCATTTTATAGGTGACTAGCTGAGCACAAAATCCCTAAATGTACTTTTCAAGGCCATGGTGTCAGAAGCCCAGAAACACCGTGGTATTTACTATGTAAGAGGAATTCTTCCTAAAAAGAAAGGGAAAAGACTGTCAGTTTCTCCAGAACATTCTCCAGAAGGGCACAAAGAATGGTCAATTTATGAAAGAAGGAAGATGGAAACTGATTTCTTTAAACAAATTGTTATACAATTATGAAGTATCTAGAATACAAAGCAATACCTAGTCTCAACAGCTGAGAATGCCTGGAGGAAGATGACTGTCTACGCAGAAAGAAAAAGTCAGGTGGCTGTCTAACCAGCCTCCTCAAATTACTCAAAACAGAAAGCACAGAGCCCCTGTTTTCTGAGGATATTGAAATAAAGCAGGAACATTTAAGTCAGAAACTGGCTCTGCAACGCTCAGTTATCCATTCAAAGGCATGGTTTAATCACCGCAAATAAACTTAGCAAAAAGACGAATGATTACCTGTTAGAAACCATATCATAAACTAAACAGGTGAGTGAATTACAAACGAGAAGAATAAGAAATTATACAGTAAACAGAAAGGTACCCCAAAAGATATAATCAATAAAGCTGAAAGAAATTATTCAGAGAAGCAAGAAAATGTAAGTCTTTAGAAAGTTTGAACAAAGGGGGAAAACAGAAAAAAGTAAGTCGAGTAACATAAAGATACAGACACATATAAAAACAACATACAGAGAAGAGGCAGAACACAAGTGTACACTATCGAGCCCTATGCTGGAAAATCTAGAGAAGACAATCATGTTGAGAAAACACTCAGAGAAAGAGAACCGGAAAAACTTAGAAAAATAAAGTTCCACTTGAAACGTCCTCAAGCTAGGTAGCTCTTATGCTAAGCCTCAGACTTTGAAGAAGCACGAATAGACACAATACAGACTAAGACATGTGCTTGATTGCCTTTGGCTGTGTTCCTAATGCGCTCCCTGGGCTTCAATGGGTGCTCTGTATATACAGTCACAGGGACTGCTGAGGCTAAACTCACAACAAAAATCCCAAGAGGCACGAATGTGAGAAAGAGTGGGGGGAGGTTCCTGAGGGTGGGAGGAGAAGACAGAGAAATCTACCAATGTATTACAGTTGTATCAAGTTGTCAAGAGCAAGTTAGTTTAAAAATGAGTTTGGGATTACCAACACTCAATGAAATGCAATTGAACCCACACTGTATTTTCTTAACACATTAAAAACATAAGAGACGGAGGAACTATCGGTGGTGAAGAGCAAGTGCAGCTTTGGCAGAAGACAGTGAGGTGAGGTTCCTGCAGCTTCAGTTCTGAGGGTCCATGTCCTCCTCTGCACTCTGCATGCACCTGCTCATGCGAGGTGCACACACATGCAATACACACCTAAAGATGAAAAAGACTAAGATATGAAATTAATGATAGGGCAAATAAAATCTCTCCCTGGCTGGCACAGCTGTAAACTGGCGCCCAGGTTTTAGAGGTTTTGTCTCATGGGACAAACCTGAAAATGCACACACGGCACTCATCCAGCCAGTCTTGTGACTGATGTCCACAGAAATGTGTATACACACGTAATGGCATGGGTAAAGGCACATAACTGCTTTGTAGAAAAGAAAGGGAACAACCTAAATTTGGAAGGGGTTAAATAATTTACAGTGTAGTATAAAATACTTCAAGGTCACTGAAAATTAAAAACTAGGTATTGAATGTAGAAAGATCTTCTGGAATAAAATAAGTTGCATGATCCAAAGTAATAAACAAAACAAAATATATGAATAACTGCAAATTCCAAGAGAGAGAACAAGAGCCATGCGTGGGAAAGCACTGCACCCTTGGTTAACTCGGCTGTGGAGGGCCCCATGTCCTCTTTCAATCTCATGTATCGCCTTCCTTCAGATGTACATATGGAGTCTAGAGTCCACTCATGTAGTGAAGAACAATACACTCTCAAGGTAATGAGGAAATTTTGTGAGGCACTAATTAATTTTGCAACTCAGTAACAAAATTTCTAATGAATTATAAATGAAAACATCTAGTAAAATATACTTTTCCTTCTTTCAGTTTAATTCCTAATGTTTTTTGTTTACATAAACACCTATGACTAAGACCTATGGTACTTCATAGATAGTGCTGCACAACAATATTTCAAGATAGTATTATATGTTAAGACAATTTGTAAACATGACACCACGGATACCCAGAATCACCAATCCTATCCTTTCACATTTATATAAATTTTACTTGTATCTTAATTAATGTTCTGTCTGCTACAATAAACACCCTGACCATTAAGCAAGTTGGGGAGGAAAGGGTTTATTTGGTTTACTCTTCCACATTGTGGTCCATCATTAAAGAAGTCAGGACAGAAACTGAAACAGGGCAGGAACCTGGAGGCAGAAGGTGGAGCAGAGGCTGAGGAAGGGTGCTGCTCGCTGGCTTGCTTCCTATGGCTTGCTTGGCCTGCAGGATCACCAGCCCAGGGATGGTGCCGCCCACAATAGACTGGGACTCTCCCATCAATCACGGACTAAGAAAATAGCTTACAGCAGGTCCTATGGAGGCATTTTCTCAGCTGAGCCTCCCTTCTCTCAGGTGACTATGCCTGTGTCAAGCTGACATAAAACCAGCCGGCACAACTGGATTAGTCATCAAAATACATTTGAGAAAATTTCTATTATGAATGACTCATGTTTATTCAGTTTAAATGCTGTTGTATATTTTAAACCATCAATGTAAAAGACAGACATAAACCAACAACTGTCATTCCCTGAGAATTCCAAGTCTGAATAATTTTCCACATCCGTTATCATTATGCACATTTTACTGAGCAAATGGGCCCAAGAAAGTTAAAGAATTTGTTTAAGGTCAGAAAGACCAAGGTATAGTCAGAACCTGTAAATTCCAGCCCAATCCTGTTCATTTCAGGATTCTTCCTCCATATCCACTAGTCTGGAAGCAAATTTTAAACAAAATTAGCCAGTAATTAATTACTTTATATATGTTACTGATTATGGAGAAGCTTTCATCTAAGTATTCTTTACTTTAAAAAGTCACATAGAAAACCTGGAGCAGACTCCTTTGTAAGAACTATTAGTGCAAGCTTATTCATTTCACAACTGATATGGCTTATTAAATCATACCTACAGTTTCTCCTAATGACTGTGCTAACTTCTGTAGCAACTGAGTCTGGTGAAAAATCCTCAATCTTGATACATTCTTTCCCATTTTTCTAAAACTCAAGAGCTTGTCTGAGATGACCAGTGAGTCTGTTCAGTACAATTATGAAGTGCTACATTGTTTCATTTATCTCCTGTGTTGATGGCCCTTAGTAAGACAAATTCCTAAAAACAGGCACTAGTTTGTGTGCTAGCTGCTTATAAAAACCAGCAAAGGTAGAAGCTGGCCATACTTAGTTGTCCATTTCCTGGTTAAGATAGGGTGCAATCATCTTGGTCCTGCCAGGGTTTCTGTGCATCAACAGAGGGACTCATAAGCATCTGCAGATAGTCTGAAACTCATTAGCTGTGCCAAATCCATTACAGTTTTCATAGGTGCACAGCTACTGACTTTGCATGGTTTAAAGACTATCCAGTTATGGTTGGCATATCTTTCCTTCTAAGTATAGAAAATACTGAAAGAATTTGCTAAATATAAAAAAAGGATATTGAAAACTGTGAATTTGATATGTTCAAAATAAACTAAAGAATTATAATCTTTTTTTTTTGCTTTTTAAAAGCACCAGTGTGGAAATAAAAATGTTCAAATACAGTATTAACAATGTTCACTAATTTGAGATGTTTGCTTTGAGCAAATTCCCTTTTGTATACTTTGTAAATGTTTAGAAGAATAATCTTTTCTTTTACTATTTTATCCTGTGTCATATTTTTTATTGTTTCTTAATTCTTATAATCTAAAGTAGGCCTTAAAGGCCATAAAGATTTGCTTCAGGTGGTCCTTTACCCCCTCTTTTGTAGGAGAACTTTCTGTCATATATTAGAAAAACAGACATCCAGTGTAACCTAGGAAACCCATAGGTGTGCTCCGATAGATAACACAGCTCAAAGCTGAATATCTGCAATGCTATACCAGGTGGGAATTCCTCTCCCTAATTCTGCTAGAACCTCCAAGTGTTCCAGTTTTAACAATGGAATAAAAGCAAACCAGCTATTTCTTAAGATATTCACATTGATGGCTGATAATCTCAGTTTCTGTTTTCAAATATATAATGTCCTAAAACTTTCTAACCATTTATGTATCTCCTTTCCATTCTGTTGACAAAGCTGCTCTTATGGAAAATGAAAAACTGTCTAGCCACAGTAACTTTCATTTACTGTAATTTGATGACAAGATCAGAAAGTAAAAACAGTCCACCAGTAGCAGGGTGGCTGTCCAACCGTGACAGTCACTCTTGGAAAGCAGCTTTAGATAAGCTTTTTAAACAAAGGCTATATGGAAATTAAGAACAACTTGATCGTGCTGTGTTCCTTTGCTTTACGGAAATCCTTTGCCTTTCTGCTACTATGGAGTCAGCCATCAGAACCCCAATCCAAGAAAAATGTTTTAGCTTTTCAGGAAACGAAATTGGACCTATGGATTACTACCTGTAAAGGAATCTTTTCCTAGCTCCTAAGAAGTGATTTGTAATGCTTATTCTTTTTATAACTCCAAGCACCATATCAATATACATTAAAGACTAAAATTAAAGAAAAAAAACCAAAACCTAAAGGTAAGCTGTCATTTTAAAATGAGGACTAAAGCACAGAAACAGTAATCAATATATGTAGTTCAGAAATCAAGAATGAGATAAAACTTTTAAATAAATTTTAAAATATTTTAAGTATTTTTCTGTATCTGAATAACATGAGTGTATGTCTCTGTCATGACAGCACAAGTGGCCAGAGGACAACTTTGAATTTATTCTCTCCTTCTACCTTCAGTGTGGTCCGAGGCAGCTCTTGGGTCACCAGGTTGTATATTAAATGCTTTTCCTGCTGAGCTGTCATGCCAGCCAGGTACACATCAACAGTCTGCAATATGTATTCTCCTATATTTTCTTTTTTTCCTACCACCAAAATGATTCTTTAAAAAATTATATAACTTTATTTATATAATTACTTTTCATCAATTTAATACCTAAAAGGAAACAAAAAATAGGCAGGCTTACTAGGGGCCAATCAGTCCTGAATAATTTCATATATAGTAATTTTTGTATAATTCTCAACAAATTTTAGAGTGAGTAAAGATTTATCTAAGGCTTTCTATTCAATCAGTGAGTAAATCAGTCATAATAAGTATATCTGCTGATATTTTTATCATAGCATCTTTAAAAAACTTCACAAAAACAACTAGCCTAATTTGATTATTTTATTTACTTTTTGTTAAAGTTTAATTATAATAATAAATGAATCAAAATATAAATATAAAAGGAAATAACTTGTGGTAAAATGATATGCTAATAATGAATTAATATCTTAAAGATAACCACTTGTTTATAGAAATATAAAATGTTCAGTATTTAGGAGAACGCCATGAATTTTGTTGCCAGAACTTGGGAAATTCATCTTTTAAGCCTGAGAGCCAGGGCTGAATTTCAGTGCTGTAACACACACACATTCTAAAAATGCTAACACTTCTGATAAATTACAGATCTCCATTGCTGAGACTACAAATTTTCTCCAACAGAACTCTGGCCGGATCTGATTTAATCCTATTAAATGGATATTTTAATGCACTATATTTATACATCACACACTTTGATAGAGGAATTGTATCATGATTCTACCACCTGAAATTTCTGTTCCAATCAAGAACAGTACAAAACAAACAAACAAACAAACAAGAATGCAAACTTGATAGATAACGGAAACCAGTATCCTGGAGGTGTGAGCTGGTTTTGGGACGATCTGAGATTCTCATTCCTGTTGGTGTAGGAACAAGAAACACAGTGGGAACTGAGTTTGCTAAATCTCAAGGGAGAAGGGTAAAGGGGATCAGCACATAACCTTAAGTAGCATTTTTGAGAAGGCATGTTGCATTCTTTCCCATGATAGGTGAATTAACTTCAGCAGTGGCCATTTATGGTAATAGATACAAGGAAAGAAAGTTTGGTATTCCTTAAAAAAAAAAAAAGCCATAATCTATGCAATTTAATTCAGTACCAAAGAGAACTGAATACAAACAAGTTGTAGATCATGGACAGAATTAACCTACAACATTCTCCAGGGGGCAGTAAATAAGTATATAAGAAAATTTAAAAGCATTTGTATTATAGGCAACTTTTTTTGCCAGCAAGTCAATGTACTTCATTAAAAAAACAGTATGGATAAAAGCATATAGGCTTTTAGCATCCATTAAGTTGTTTTAATGATAAAAAGATATTTAAATCTACATATTATATATATTATATATAATATATGAAACTGAAGAAATTCCTCTAATCAGGAAATGGAAAGATTACTCTTTCAAAGCTTCTCTTTAATTTTAATGCTGTCGTGGAGTTTAAACAAGGCTATCACTTTATAAAACCGTAACAACAGGCTCAAACATGGTGCATGGAGCCTGCAGTGGTAACCACTCCTTTCAGGCTGGGGCAATGAGAATGTCCCCCCAAACTAGAAGCACAAGCCATCAATTCTGTATTAAAGGATACCACTTTTGCATTTTCAGTTCAGTGTTAATCAGTCTATATTTTCACAATCTTTAGTTTCTTGGTTGGAATTTTAGGTGAGTGTTAATCTGTTGTCCAATATTTAAGATAGTAAATATCCAACTTCAGCATGTTTGAGCATCATATGGAGATTTTGTTCATGCACAGAACCCTGCCCAAGGTAGATAAGATTTTTCTTTACTTCAAATCAATCAATTAATTAATTGGAGACAAGAATCTTCATTGTCTAGGTGCTCCTTGAACTATGAGGCTAAACTGGATATCCTACCTCAGGCTCCCCAAGTATGTGGGACCACAGACTGGTGCCATTGTAGTTCACTTCTATTAAACTTTATTTATAAATATATAATTTAAAATACAATTTATCTCAGTAGGATTTGTGTACGTCTGTAAACTTAAGAGCACTTAGAAGAATGGGTTGAATTTGTTTAAAATTAAAAAACACTATGTGGTGTTTTTTTATTGAAGTCCAATTTAATTTATTCTGATGAAAGGAAGCAGTATATACAATAATTCTGATTTATTTGGATCTGGATTATTAACTAATCCAACGTTAAAATTAATTTTTTTGTAGTGCTGGGGATAGAATTCAGGGGCTTAGCCAGTGACTGGTCCAGCTTGAGACCCATGCCTGAAGATAATGCCCACTCTTGACACGGCCTGGATGGTTAGGCGCCAGAGGCAGGATAGCACTGTGACTTAGGATAGAGGCAAGTGGGACCAGCAAGAAAACAAACAACCTCAATGAAGGGATTTCTAACCATTCTCTGTTATACTTGTACACTGGGGTCCATATCTCTCCGTCAGAGAGGCTTCGCCCAGTAACTGATAGAAATAGATGCAGAGACCCACAGTCAAACATCGGGAGCTTGGGGCAGCCTGCAGAAGAGGGGAGGAAGGATGCTAGGAGTCAGAGGGGTGAAGGACACCACAAGAAAACCACAAAATCAATTAATCTGGGCTCAAAGGAGCTCACAGAAACTGAACCGTTTATCAAGGAACCTACATGGTTTGACCTAGGTCCTCTGCACAATATTATAGTTGTAAAGCTTAGTTTCCTTATGAGATTCCTAACAGTGGGAGAGAGCTATCTCTGACACTTTTGCTTGCTTTTGGGACTCCTTTCCCTCCTATGGGGTTGTCTCCTCTTGTCTTAATATGAAGGGGTGGGAGATGCCTGGTCTTAATACAATTTGATACGCCATGTTTGGCTGATATGCCTGGGAGGCCTGTCCTTTTCTGAAGGAAAATGAAGAAGTGGATCTGGGCGAGATGGGAGGTGGGCGAGGGCTGAGAGAAGAGTAGGGAGGGAGAACTGCCATTGGGATGTAATATATGAGAGGATTAAAAAAGAAAGAATCGAGGGGCTTTGTGCAAGCTAGATAAAATGTCTACCATGGAGCAACATTTCCATTGGAGCACTAATTTTTTACCAATTTTATTAATTTTTACCAATGGCTAATTTGTATTTGAAAACAATGTGTATTAATTTGTTGTTGCTTTATTATACCTCCCGTTTGAATGACAGAATCCAGAGGCTTTTAGCAGTTCAACAATATTTACTCTGTATACTTAAAGGTAATATTATCAGATACATACAAGTCATAATTATTTTACTTCATTGCTGTATTCTAAAATTTTTAAACTAGTTCTCGGGTCCTGGTGATATTGCTGGCCTAGGTTTTTTACCCCAAGAAGCATTATATAAACTGAGAGAGTATTGCAGAATGAAGAGTTGTCTCTAAATCTGAGTCATATGAAATGGTGTCTGGCCTAGCAGATCCTCTTATTCTAGCATATTTTTAACGAGGACTGACTGGACCAAACTATTTAGCTCTAACTGTTGGATGACTGCTCTAGTCAGCGAGTCATTGGTAAATAAATGAGAATTTAATGTATCAGTTGGTTGTTATGGCATAATAGAAGATTAACTTGTATTATGAAGAGTTTTAAGAGTTAGAAACAATCCAGATATAGCCAGTAAGTGCTGAAGAAGGGAATTAACACTTTATTGGAATAAACAAAATTAAAATGATCTGCAAATGGAAAGTATTGGTTTACATTTATTTTGTTTCATGCATGAGTGTTTTGCCTGCCTGCATGTCTGTACCATGTGTGTGCCTGGTGTTCACAGAGGTCAGAAGAGGGCACTGAATCCCTGGATCTAGGGTTACAGATGAATGTTAGCCATCATGTATGTATGTATGTGCTGGAAATTGAATCAGGACTCTGCAGGGGTAAGAAGTGTTCTTAATTACTTAGTCATCGCCAGTCTTTGCCAAGTTTTTGTTGTTATTTGTGTTGTTTTTTTTTTTTTTAAGCAAAAGATTGGGACATTGTGGTAAAGGAGATTAAAAATCAGAATTTAAAAAACCACATTCTGCACCAGTTAAACACATGTCTTATTAAGCAAATGTGGAGTGTGTGTGGCATCCCAACTGCAAACTGAACAACACTTTCAACTTCTCTCCTCCCACAATGTGTTAAGAGAAGAAACAAAAAATAAAAATCTATCACATGGGCATGGCAGGAAATTTTTTGTTTATATCCAACCGAAACAATATTAAATTTCAAAACTAGTTTTAGCAGATTTGGCCTTCACACATTCCTTTAACACCAGCACACAACACAGGTTCAAAGGCATGTACAGGATTCAGTGAATTTGCCAAGAAGCCGAGAGGATATTTACTAACCCATTTTTAGAAGAGCACAAAGTTGAGAGCCTTATTGACTTAAGGACTAAAGCTTTCATTGCTGACTTTTGGGAGGGGATGTTGTTGGGTCAAATTCCGGACCTTCGAGGTTTGCTTTCTCTACTGAGTCACCCAGCGACTGGGAGGGGAAGGCACGCTGAACAGATTCATCCTCCTTGTCTAAACAAACTTGCTTTAGTTAGATGATTTTTCTCAAAAATAAAACAAAAGTGGAACAGTTTTACCTTTGTAGGCCCAGTTAAGTCATCATCTCATGAAAGTTTTCTCTCAGCTTGGTCAGAAAACTTCGTTTTCTTTACAAGACCTATGGGTGCTTCTCATCAACATATTCCAGTCTTCTATTCCTCCATTCCATACCATTTAAACTTTGAGTGCTCAAAATGTACTCTAATTTAGTAAATACAGTACACTCCTTTTCACGATTCTGTACCTTTCTGTAGCCTAAGCATAGGAGACCCTGCTGCCTAATCAAATGCCATATTTACGACTGACTTCCTAATTCATGGCAGGATCTGTTGCTGTTACAGCATCTCTGATTTGAAGCTCATCAAATAACATTGTAGTTACTTAGCATATTTTCTTATCTGTTTTTGGACCCTCAAAATATAGTCTGGTAAGTGAGTGTTCACCTCATCAATTCTTATCAAACTATTTTCAATGTTCAAAAGAAGAAACACTGGTGAGAAAAATGAACTACAATAGCTGAAAGAATTTATAGCTTCAAAAAAGCAAAGCAATAGATATTTATATTAGTTTCTGGTAAAATATTACACATTTCCCTAGAAATTTAGTATTGTGATATTTGTATTGGATACCTACACTTCAAGATTTTCAGACAAAGAAAGACATAGATAGATGGATAGACACAAGGCATATATACAGAAAGAGAGAGTGAAAGACAGACACAAACAGAGACAGACACAAACAGATAAACACACAGAGATACTTTTTAGAATATGACATCTAATGATCATCTTATTATTTATTAATTAAATGATCATTATTAGGCTATAATGAAATCCTTAGAGGCATTACAGTGGCGTTATTGAGAGTCTGAAAGGGGTTGTCTACATCTAAATACTGGCTTTTCTTATTAATACCTGTTAAATGAGTCACCAGTATTGTAATCACTGTCTCATAATTATCTGAAAATATTATAAATTCACCTTAAACATCAGGATTGCTGTACAAATTGAATAAGATAGTATATGTTATGTACTCAGAACAAAACCCAGCCCATAGTAAGTGTAACACTGTTATGTAGTTAGGTGTCATGTTTATATTTATAAATTTTATAGATGTTAATTCTTACATATAGTAATTACTCATATAAAAGTACATGTCTCTGTACTGTTTACAATATAATCTGTACACTTTAAAACCCTTTGACATGCTTTTTAGTATTGACTTTTCCTAGAAACAATTTTTTTTGTTTATTTTAGGGAGCAATGTATATATAATGTGACTATAATGTGATTTCTCTGATACTTCTAGGAAATAACAGAATAGAAAACAGGCTCACTATACATTACCGGAAGGCTTAAAGACAAATATAAAAATTGGTGTGTGTTTCTGGGTGTGTTTAGAGAGAGCATTGTGTAACAGTCTTCATTTTATGGTGCACATACTTTTCTGTAGTTTCTGCCAATATGTGGTAAGAACTGCACTTGTAGTTCTGTATTTTGTAACTACTATATATATGGTCATAGTATTCTGTAATATTATGGTTCGGATGTGTTAAAACCTGCTAAATGCTTTTATCTATCATCTGTGTGAATGGAAACTACACCATTACGTCTCAGAACACTGTACTTACTTCTCTAATATCAACTGAACATGTTTTTATTCCTCTTATACTAACAACTTCTTGAGGTCAGATAGTTTCCTTATTTTAGAATATCACACACGGTTCATTTGCTCTTCAATAAACATTTATTAAGGAATAGAGAAATCACTCAACAGTTAACAGCATGGCCTGCTCTCCAAGAGGTCCAGAGTTCAATTCCCAGCAACCACATTGTGGTTCACAACCATCTGTAATGGGATCTGATGCCCTCTTCTGGTGTGTTTGAAGACAGTGACAGTGTACTCATGTACATAGAATAAATAAATTAATTTCAAAAAGTTTACTGACATAAACATATGGCTCTGAAGAATGATAATATATGGAATATTCAATTCTGTTTGTGTTGCTTAAATCTTGATTTCAGAATCTTATGACAAAAAGGATATTCTGAGACTACCTTGGAACATCACACTAATTATATACTCTGTTCTATTCATACATATTAATACCCAAAATATAAAGCTGGTACAACTTCATGGAACTTTCAGTCACAAAAATACATCAATTTGATCTATGTTGTCTACATATGTCTACATACATGCATAAATACACTTATAAGTTTCATTTAGGGTTGTCATTTAATTCTGAAACCTAGAGGGACAGGTATACTTTAGAAGTCACCCTTTGTGTTATATATTTAAGATTAGCAAACTACAAATTTTCACAATAATGAAATATCAAAGCAAAAAATTCAGGATTACAGTTAGATTTGTCCGAAGTCCTATAGTTCGACATTCAGAACAAATTTAGTTATATATGCATTTTTTTCTTGTTTAGATATACCAACGTCTCTGATTATTTGGGGATGGTGGTGGATTCTATATATTAGCCAAGCTATTCTCAAAATCCTGGGCTCAGGTAGTCCTTCTGCCTCAGTTTTCCACATTGCTGGAACCATGGGCTTAAGCCACCTGTTAATCCCCTTTGAAGTTAGAAGGTGCTCATTGCTATATCACTATACAATGAAGCTAGCAATAGTGCTCTTGTTTTATCCTGTGCTAGCATGTGGAAAGTATGACTGTGGAACTTACTATTACTGCTGAATGCTTCCATGGCACTAAAAACCCAACAGAGCTTTCACTTCAACACATGAAACACAAATTAAAAAAATAGACATTTTAACACAGTTTCACTTCAGTTGATTGTGTATTTATATCTAACAGTACCAATTTAAGTGCTTTTACATAGCACAGGTTATTTTGCAAATATTCTTTATTCATGAGAAAAGACATGTTTGCCAAGTAAAAACAAAAAATGGCACATTTTAATAATAAAAACTCAATAAATTATTTTGAGTTATTTAAAGTACTTTGTTTAAGTACTCAGTCTGACTTTAAACCATCTCTTGAAACTATCTTAAATGCTTTCCAAGAATATATCTCATCATCTTATAAAATTTTAGATATTCAACTGGAAGAACATCATATTAGAACTTCATACATGATTGCCTTTTGTTTTAAGGCAATGCCTTTGAATATTAAGCGAAGAGAAGTATTTATAGTTCTAGAAGAACTATAGAAGTAAAATATTATACTAATAATATTTTAGTGTTGAAAATTTTTATATGAAAATTTGATGAATAAGTCATTATTCGTGGGTTTAAATCTTTAGATTTTGTTTGAGTGTTTTTATTGGTAAAATCCGTAGGAGGCAACAGTTCTGTGGGTTAGAGTCAGTTGTAAATTAAAGCACCTAGGTCTCACTAGATGGCGCAACAAGAATAATTTATCTTTCCTTTCCTGAACTCTGTAGGAATGCTAACAACAGGATGACAGTGGACCAAGAAACCAGTACCAGTATATTTAAATCCTTATATATACTAGAATATTTAATCTACTTAAACTA